>NC_057798.1:768793664-768794765 GCF_018294505.1 Triticum aestivum | reverse complement strand
GTCTGTTATGTGTGATTTACCGCTATTCACAGAAAACACACCGGGGGGTGGGGGTTATATTTCATCAACTCTTTCTCAATACTTTCCAAAGTTAACATGGCGTTCGTATGTACATGAGTTATAGAGAGTATGTTCAGAGCAAAAAAAGATCTGGGATTACAATTACCACGGTGTTCGATAAATTACCGGATGTATGCTTTTCAACAACTTTTTTTCCCGGGTCAAGAAAGTCATCGCGTCTAGGCTCAGTGAGTTATCAGGTCTGCTATACGTATATACCAAGTTATTTACACATGAGTTACCGGAGGTGTTTTTCAACAAAAAAATAGCAGGCTCAAAAAGTTACCATGTTTCAGCTAATTAAGTTACCAGCTAAGCGCTGCGTATATTATCATGCTCGGGATAGATGGCAAGAACCACTAAATTTGAAGCAAATCTCGCCCAACCCAGGAAATTACGATTTCATTTTGTCGAACTAGTTAACTCAACTAGAAACATGCATAAAATCAAGACAAACAACATTAGTTAGCGGGTTGGTCCGTGCGTGCTGAAACTTTCAAGGGATCGTGGGCTCGAGTCCAAATAACAGATCGGAAGGTGCGATCAATCGTAGGATTCAGATCCAACGGCGCGCGATTCATGTGGATGTGTTGCAAACTGCCAGTCGGCAGAAATTTAGCATTCTCGTATTTTAAAAGATGAGCGTTTAATAATGTATTACTACATTCTAAATTCCTAATTATGCTATTAGGAATCTCTCTACTTTTCGCCTTCTCATCCGGATCACTCAATGAAAGCAACTCTAAACGGAATATGCGCGAGAGAAGCTAGCGCGCGGCTGACCCAACCCAACCCAATCCAAATGCATGCATGCGTTAGTGGCGTCACCGGACAAGAAGAAATATAGAAATGATAACGATCGCCCTGGCAGGACGTGGACGCAGCGTTACCTTGGTAAGCAAGGTTTATGGTCGAAGGGGAGTGTGACAGTATGGCCGCGCATTATTATTATTTTATTTTATTTTGAAGGTCACCGGGGGAGGGCCGTGCGTAGATAGGTGGCTCTGTGCGTTCTCTCGGGGAAATTAACTTTGGCCTCTT
>NC_057798.1:768753972-768793232 GCF_018294505.1 Triticum aestivum | reverse complement strand
TTTCCCATGCATGTATGTAATAAGCGGCGCATTATTGTTCTGTCTTAGCGCGCGCCCACCAATGCCCCCAGCTGGGTCCATCTGCTCCGCGGGAAAGTTTCAACGTTCAACTCCTCCGTTCTTTTTCATGGAGAAAATGCGGGTGCGGTTTGTAGAATAATGGGAGGAGAATTAGTGGTGATGCATGCAATGCAGTAACATCGGTCCATGCGAGGACAAAGCAGGAGTTGTCACTGATAGCTAAGTACATGGCACTAGTAGATTTTTTAGGGGGTGCCTTTAGATTGTGCAAGTAAACAAATATGAGGAGAGTATTCGGCACATCAATGAAAAAGTGAAGGGTCCGTCTAGGACAGATCTAGATGTGACATAATGTTCATTCTGTTTGTGGTCTATTTTTTTGTCCTAGTTTTTTTTTTTGTTGCTGCATTATAAATTTGTGGGAGCTTAGATGTGAAGTGAAATGAGGGCCCCATGTTGAGATTTCTTTGTATTAGATACAGTACATACTAGTGGATCTGTCTGGAATTTGCGAATCTGAATTTGTCGCAATCCAGTCACCAATTTTACGCCATATAACTATGTTTGCTCTGCTTGACGCTTCATGCCAGATAGACTTGATAGGATTAGGATGAAGCGACAGCTAATTGGGTGGACAAGTCAGACACATATTTGTTGCCTTGTTGGCGAGCAGTAGTAAATTATGTTGCGTGTGAGTACGACTTGTTGGTATGATTCTTGTTTGTCCTAAAAAAAGAAGTATGTTATTTTAAAGACGGTAAACATTGTTTCTTTGTTACAAATAATACAGAAATGTGATCTTTTTTTGTTGTCAAACAACTTGTCGCGTGATTTAAGAGTGTGGTTGCACCTTTAGGCTACGAAGAACCAAACTCTAATTCGACGATTTGTGTTTTTGCTAAGTCGTATTATTTTTTGTAATTGGAAGAGAAAACTTGCTTGTAGCAACTTCATCGATCATAGAACGAAGTAAAATGATCACAAAGCCAAAGTCAAACAAATAGATTAATGAGCAGATAAAACGCGCAAGGTTTCTTAGCAGCCGTCGGTAGAACACACAATTGATGTTAGTAGTTATTACCCAAAACTCAATGCTGTTAGGGCAGAGATTAAGACCTGCAGTTAACAATGCCTGTCTTGTGAGATGGATTGTTGATAATGTACCACTCATGTGCATTATGTCGTAATCATGTGTTAGGACTTATGAGCGAAGTGCCACGGGGGCTTACTCGCTGTTGCGGGAAGCACAACCACATCATTAAAGCCGGTCCAAAATATCTAAAACATGTTCGCATTTTTTTCATCGAGATCGCTGACTGGCCGAAAGTGACTCTCAGGTGGAGCACATCCAGACAGCTTCAGAGTTCAGACTTTCTGTTGGTAAATGTAAAGATGCACGAGTGACCAATCTAGCAAGCCGCCTGAATTTTTTTACGATCCCATTGTGCCTGGCTCGCTCAATCTGCTGCACCTACAGTTTATTTATTTCAGCACTTTCTTATCACCATTGGGGACTGGGGAGCACTCCATGAACTTCCTCTGAAAATCCAAGTGAGCAGTTCTATTTAATTTTTCTCCACACCTGCACTTTATAAACATTGCAGATGCATAGCCGCCGGGTCAGGGACCACCGGCGCAAAATCCTTACACGGCCTTATGTATAGCGCATGTCGCCGTCGATAACCGTGGCACGCATGATTGATCGGCAACCGGCAGGCAGCACACGGCCAGCTACAAAATGTACAGAGGTGGAAATCGGCGGCGCGCGTCGATTAGCAGATGACGCACGAGTTGGGGTCCTCCTCGCGGCTGTAGGCGAGGTGGTACGGCGGCGGCGGCGGGTACCAGTACGGAGGCGGGTACACCACCTGCTCCTTCTTCTCGCCCTCCTTCTCGCCATCCTTCTTCTCGCCCTCCTTCTTGCCGCCGTCCTTCTTCTCCTCCTTGGCCGCGCCGACGGAGATCATCTGTGCCATGGGGAACTTGCTGCGCAGCCTTTCGACGAGGACGACGGGGTCGACGGTGCCGATGACCGTCATCTTCTGGTCCTTCGTGTCCACGGCGATCTGGTCGATACCTGAGGAAGAGCGACAGTTTTCGGTGAGCCGCATGATGACAGACTGGTGCGCTACGATGAAGATCCTGGCGAGCCGCCTGCACGATCCCGACGGAACCTGAGAAGAAGGAGAAGCAGGGGACTATTACCGTGGAGACCCGAGACGACCTGCATCGCCTTCTGCTTCTGCCTCTCGTCGTGCACGTCCAGCTTCAGCACAACCTGAATTCCGCAACCGCCAAACAAGAAAACAAGATGAGCAAACATGAGCAGCAATCAAGAGCCGTACTGAAACCACAAGAGAAAGAAATCCCAATTCGGTCGACTGTAAGTAAGCAACAAACCTTCTTCTCCGCCATGGATTCGACCCGGCCGGCACTGACCGACTGACGGACGTTGGCGGGCGGGAGCGAAGGGAACCGGCGATGGGCAAGGAAGAAAGCGCGGTATGCTTTGGGGGACTGGGCCGGCGGATTCTTATAGGCGGCCAGGGCGGGCCGGCGCGTACGAACGTTCCACCGCGCAAAAAAGTCTGGGGCGGGCGGGTTGCTTTCAAAGACAAGTGTGGCGCGAAAGATGGCGCTGCGTGAGCGTGACAGCGGAGGCCAGTGGATGGCCGCACCCAGGGTTAAGGGATGATGGGTCATTGTAACCAGGGTTAGTGGAATGGTTTATTGGTGCTGATCATCGTGTGGCCTCAGGATCATCGTGTTCCTGGGGGCGGTGGGCGGTCGTCGCGTCAACGGGCCGGCCAGTGGCGCCGGGAAATGCCGCGCGGCACATTGACTGACCTTAATCGGGAGCCTGTCCTGTCGCTTATTGGCGGTTGCTTATAGTAGAAGTCTAGAGCTCGTCCCTTGTCCCTCCTGCCCGCAGATGACATCGCCATTACTGTCGCAACAGCGACGGCAAATGGCCATGCCGGCACTCCAGCCGCCAGAAAATATAGAAAGAGAAAAGGCGATATTAGTTGCTGACCACAACTGTCCCATGAATGCTGCGTGCCGGCCGTTGTTTTTTCTTGCTCATACTTATCGAGACTGAGAGAGACGGAGGAGCTCAAGGCAACAAGGGGATCCGATCATCAACGGAGAAAAGGCAGCGCGCCATGGGAAACGGCGCATCCTCGGCCGATGGATGGATCAGTAACGCTGCGCGGCTGGCTGCACCAGCCCTGTCATGTTCGATCGGAAAGATTCAACTTTGGGCAATGCATGCCCGGTCTTCTCTTCTATGGTTTGTGGAATGATCGAAGATAATTAGTGGCGATGCGTAGCAACAGCCCGTGCGAGGACAAAGCAGGAGTCTACGTACACTGGCTGATAGCTACCCGTAGCTGACGAATCGTGCTACGTTCCATTCCTCGCCGCCGTCGTGTTGTTGAAAAAATGGCAGTGCGAGTGAAGCGGCAGAGAACTATGGATGGCTGAGCATAGACGTTGCGGCTGGAGTCAAACACATAGTATATGCATGGTGGAAAATTACCACCGGAGAAGAATCACACGCGCACTGAAGCTCAGCATGTATCTGGTCGATCTGACCTCGAGCTATCACCTAATTCTACCGTTTTTGTTGTTTTATCTACTTATTTGTTATATTTATTTTTTGCCGGGAAAGTGACATTTAATAAATTAGCTCATGATAGAAGCACAATCACGGTCAATTGACTTCAAAATATCGTGAGGGAAATTACCAAGCCACACTGTCGTACGATGAGCAGGGGAAATCAATCTAGCTGAGCTAAGCCATGGCCCACTGCCGTACTATTCGTTACTGTACTTATCTGCCTAGTTTATGGTAATCCATTTCTGAGCCCGGGCTCAGCTGCACCCACCCCGACGAAAAAAATCAAAACAATTTATAACTATTTTCATTATGTTCTTTTTTTTTTTGCGGGTCTATTTTCATTATGTTCGACTACTATATTGTAGTTGCTATTACCTTGTGACATATTTATGCTAAATTTCATATCTTTCATAGACTGACAACCTGGACCCATTTCATGGGAAACAAGCATCAGTTGGATCTTATTAAATTATGTCAAATGACCTGCCTTTTTTTTTATCAAATCATGTAGATTTATCTCAAAAAAATTGTGCCCCCATGTTCTGTCAGTTAGTCCCTAAAGAAGACATCTCCCACTTGTCTACCTAGTTGACTAGACGCCATCCTGATATGTCGGTATGACTTGTTGGTTTTTTTAATAGAGCAAATAATGTTACAACATCACAACTTAAGGTATCTCTAGTAGAATTGTTTCAGTAGAAGAAAGCAGTCGACGATGTCTCACAAAGAGTGGCTTGGGAGCGAGATAAGCAGTAAATGGTGGGACTAGGATCGAGAAATTTCTAGGCTAAACTGACCTACAACAAGTGTAATCACCCCACATAATTACTCGACATTAGGTAATACTAAAATTCTTTAAAAAGGTTAAACAATCCTTTATCACTTTTGTTTAAAAATTTCTTAGGGCTTTTTATATATTTTCTCAATTTTCTGTTCATGTGGATGCACTGGGTATTGTTCATTCAAAGTTATGTTCTCTTGTTTTGGGATGAGTATGGGCATATATTTCAGTTTATTCGACGGGTATAAACACCCCGGGCGTAAACACTGTCGCACACGAAATTATTGTTCCCGTAATAGTGTTTTGGTTTACTCGGGTTTGTTGTTATGGTTTATTCGGGTTACTGTTCTCTTAAAATCATATTTCACTTAAACCATTGGAGGGACATAAAATCGTGGGGTACCAATGCGTAAGAATGTGGGGGTACTAGTGCGTAAGAACGGACCTACAAAAAAATAAAATGAGTAATCTCTTTCTTTAAACATAAAAAATTGCGATGATATTCAATATGTAAAAAGGAAGTCATTTTTTTGCTAAAGTATGTAAAAAGGAAGACATTTTTTTTGCTGAAGTACGGTTAATAAGAAGACACTGTTTCAAGTACAGATACTATTCATCAGTATTGTCACCATTGGTATGGTTGAACTCGAGTCCTTCATGTTCTGAGGAGCAGTTGTCTCGAGATTGTAACCCTATAACTTTAGAATAAACTATTTTTCACCACGCAAAAAAAAAAGCAACCTTCTAAAAAAATTCAAAAAAAAGGACAAATTAAACTCTACTTGCTTTAGTATATGTACACTGATGAGTATGCTTATTGGTCCTAAATTAGAGCATCTACAGCCAGACCTCTTAAACCCGCCTTATACGTCCGGGCGGGCCACCCGATCACTGACCGGTCACGTCTTTAGATCTAGACGGACGCCCTAAACGGCCTCAAACGGCCGTGCTGATCGACACCTTCCATATCCAACCCAAATATGGGGCAGATATGGTGGTGCCTGGGCTCGCCCGCCACGTAGGACTAACGAAGGGGTCCCAGCCGGAAACGCCATCAAACTCGGCGGTCCGAAGCTTGTCTCCTCCATCGGACCGGTGGCGCAGCACCGGTGGGCCGTGTAATGCATTGTCCGACTATTTAAGTCGACCGGCGGCACCGAAACCCTACCATTCATCCACATTATCCTCCACATGTTCGTCGCCGCTGCCACTTTCCACTCCACCCGTCCGCCTAGTAGTCATGCACCCACGCCGCTGGGTGAGGAGCGAGCCATTTCTGACGCCGAAGCACCGGCTCGAGCTCCTTGAGCAGATCTGGGTTATTTGCGAAGCCCAAATCGCCGCGGGGCTATCTCCAGATGTAGTGGATCTGGAGGATGAGTTGGAGTTGAAGGAGGAGGAGGAGGAAGAGGACGACAATGATGACGAGGAGGCCTTCAAGGAGGAGGACTTGGAGGAGGAGGGGGTGAGCCGAAGGAGGAGGATGTGGAGGACGCTAGCGACGGGGACCTGCAGACGGAGCAGCAGACCATCCTCGATTCCCTCCGGTCGGAGTCGGCTGCGGAGGCAAGACGCCGTCACCGACGGGAGATGGAGGCGCAAGTTGCCGCGGAGGAAGCGGAGATGTTCGCCTACATGGGTGATCGAGCAGGAGGAGGATGAACCTGAGCCCTCCTACCCGCCCGTCCAACCGGCACCCGGCACCCTCGTCGTGGACATCTCCGAAAATGAAGAGTAGCTAGGGTAGTACGTAGGATTTCTTTTGCATACTTTGTATGAATTTAAGGGATGAAACATGAGAGATGTAGATGCAAAGTGGTTAATTTGAGGCGTGACTAATCAGTTCCCGTGGACGCCCCCGGGCACGTCCGTCGATGTTTGTGGGTCGGGTTGTAGATGCTCTTAGCCCACGGGTCGTCTAGGTTAAAAAAGAAAAACCTACGAGCCATCTATAAAGGAAGCAAACGAGCATGCGGAAGGCCAAGACACGATTGAATCTAACCACAACCACGGGTATACCGGTGGTGATTTTGGGATGTAGGTGAGATCTACACGCTAGGGAAGGATGCAAAGGTCGAAGATCGATCGAGGAGGCATGGCGG
The DNA here is from genome assembly GCF_018294505.1 of Triticum aestivum. Taxonomy (NCBI): domain Eukaryota; kingdom Viridiplantae; phylum Streptophyta; class Magnoliopsida; order Poales; family Poaceae; genus Triticum; species Triticum aestivum. The sequence goes on along the minus strand of NC_057798.1, from coordinate 768,786,706 downwards.
GCGTCGCCAGCTCGAGCGCAGAGAAGACGGCGGGCGTCGCCAGCGCCGGTAGCCCGAAAGAGCGGCGCGACAGGGTGATGACGGAGAGGGAGAAACAAAAGGTGGTGCGGCGGGTGGCGCGGCAGGCATTCCGCGAGGCCGCATATGCAAGCTACGAGCAAAACATGGCCATGGAGGAGGAAGACGTGGTGGAGGAGTACCGGCGGGCAGGTAAGCTCCACACCTACGATTCAGACAAGGAGGTGCAGAAGCGCCTTGCCAAGGTCGCCAACCCTACCCTTATCCGTGGCCTAAGAAGATAGCCCAATGATCGAGCACACTAGTAGAAAACAGGGCTTTCGTTCGGGCCAAATAAGCCCATTAGTCCCGGTTCAGTCACGAACCGGGACCCATGGGGACATTGGTCCCGGTTCGTGAGGCCAGGGGGCCTGCCAGGCCTCGTGGGGCCATTGGTCCCGGTTCGTCTGGCCCCTCTGGTCCCGGTTGGTGGGACGAACCGGGACCAATCGGCCTCGCTCCTGGCCCACCACCATTAGTCCCGGTTGGTGGCTTGAACCGGGACCAAAGGTTGCACTTTAGTCCCGGTTTCAGCCACGAACCGAGACCAATGAGATGCCTATATATACCCCTCGCCCCCGAGCAGAGCAGTGGAGTGCTCTATTTTTTCTGGCCGGCAAGGGTTGGGCTTTGTGGTGCTCTAGCTCACCTCCTATGCACATGAGGTGTTCGATAGAATACCCGAGCCAAACTACTTAAGCTTTCTCCTCTTCAAGCTCGACCTCCAAGCTCCATTTTCCTCAATATTTGTCTAGGTTTAGCGGTACGTCATGTCCCGTCCCCGTCTTCACCGTCATCGATCGCCCGCGCCGAGCTCATCGCCGGCACCGCCGTGGTGAGCCTCTTGTTCTTATCTTCTTTCTGAAAGAAATAAAATCTTACTTGTATGTTTAGATAGATACTTGTATAATTTTCTTACTTTTATTATTGCTTCTTATTATTTAGTGCGATGGTTTTGGTATCCGCCCCCGTCGGCCCTCGTCCTGTCTATGATTCGGGTGTGGTATATATTATCTTTATAACTATTTGGTTCATTTATTGTTTATGACAATTATGCCGACCAATGTGACATAGATTTTATTTATCTAGGAGGTATGTGAACCGAAAATTCCAACCGACCCTATTGTTGAGAGGTTAAATTTAGTTGAAGAAGAAAACAATTTCTTGAAGGAAAAAAAATTGAGGAGGAGAAGATGATATTGGAGTTGCATGTTGCGGATGTGGTCGATGATCACAAAATCAAGATGGATGCAATGCGCTTGAAGATTAGAAAGATTAGAAAATATGCCATTCATACCGAGGCTTGATATCATTATGACGTTGGATCAATTGTTACCTTGGTTGCGATTATGATCACATTTGTTTTTGCATTGAAATGTTTTACACAGTTTCAATGTATGGTTTAATTAATTAGATACTCTGGAGAGCTATATGTTGTTCAATGAGAACTATGTATGAACTTCTATGAATTTGGTCACTTAATTATCTATTCATGATATTTTGTAATGGTTTTTGACACACATAATTATATATAATGCACGCAGATGAACCAGTAATGGATGTACAGTGACAGACACACCTCCGAGTACATTAAGGGCATGCATAATTTTCTCGAAGTGGCTGAGACAAACAAGCAGAATGGTTTTATGTGTTGTCCATGCCCTATATGTGGGAATACGAAGTCTTACTCTGACTCGAAAACCATTCACACCCACCTGCTTTATAAGGGTTTCATGCCACACTATAATGTTTGGACCAAGCACGAAGAAATAGGGGTTATGATGGAAAGACAGCGAAGAAGAAGAGGACGATGACAACTATGTGCCCCCTGAATACGGTGATGCTGTAACGGGGGAAGTTGTTGAAGATCAAGAGGAACCAGGCGATGTGCCCGATGATGATCTCCGTCGGGTCATTGTTGATGCAAGGAGACAGTGCTAAAGTCAAAAGGAGAAGCTCAAGTTCGATCGCATGTTAGAGGATCACAAAAAAGGTTCGTACCCCAATTGCGAAGATGGCAACACAAAACTCGGTACTGTACTGGAATTGCTGCAGTGGAAGGCAGTGAATGGTGTGCCTGACAAAGGATTTGAGAAGCTACTGAAAATATTGAAGAAGAAGCTTTCAAAGGATAACGAAATGCCTGACAGTACTATAGGACCTTGAGAAGTAAGTCTAGAAGGGGGGGGGTGATTAGACTACTTGACCAATTAAAAATTATGCCTTTTCCCAATTTTAGACTTTGGCAGATATTAGGTATCTTAGCACAAGTCAAGCAATCTTCACACAATTCAAGCAAGCATGCAAAGAGTATATGAGCAGCGGAAAATAAAGCATGCAACTTGCAAGAGTGTAAAGAGAAGGGTTTGGATATTTCAAACGCAATTTGGAGACACGGCGATTTTTGAGCCATGGTTCCGATAGGTGGTGCTATCGTACATCCACGTTGATGGAGACTTCAACCCACGAAGGGTAACGGTTGCGCGAGTCCACGGAGGGCTCCACCCAAGAAGGGTCCATGAAGAAGCAACCTTGTCTATCCCACCATGGTCGTCGCCCACGAAGGACTTGCCTCACTAGCGGTAGATCTTCACGAAGTAGGCGATCTCCTTGCCCTTACAAACTCCTTGGTTCAACTCCACAATATTGTCGGAGGCTCCCAAGTGACACCTAGCCAATCTAGGCGACACCACTCTCCAAGAAGTAACAAATGGTGTGTTGATGATGAACTCCTTGCTCTTGTGCTTGAAATGATAGTTTCTCCAACACTCAACTCTCTCTCTCACAGGATTTGGATTTGGTGGAAAGAAGATTTGAGCGAAAAGCAACTTGGGGAAGGCTAGAGATCAAGATTCATATGGTAGGAATGGAATATCTTGGCCTCAACACATGAGTAGGTAGTTCTCTCTCAGAAATGGTAAGTTGGAAGTGTAGGTTTGTTCTGATGGCTCTCTCCACGAATGAAGAGGAGGTGGAGGGGTATATATAGCCTCCACACGAAATCTAACCGTTACACACAATTTACCAATCTCGGTGGGACCGAATCAACAAACTCGGTCAGACTGATTTAGTAAACAATGTGACCATTAGGGTTTTCGATGGGACCGACATGCAACTCGGTAGGACCAATATGTTTAGGGTTAGGGCATAACGTAATCTCGGTGAGACCGATTACACAAACTCGGCGAGACCAATTTTGGTAATAAGCTAACCAGAGAGTTGGTCAGGCAAACTCGGTGGCACCGATTGCTCATCCTCGGCGGGATCGATTTTGGTAATAAGTTAGCTAGAGAGTTTGCATCTTAATCTCGGTAGCACCGATTGCTCAAACTCGGTAAGACCGATTTTGATAATGGACATACATAGAGAGATTACAATCCCATCTCGGTGAGACCGAGACCCCTATCGGTGAGACCGATTTGCCTAGGGTTTGTGGCACTGTCTATGACATCTGAACTCGGTGGCGCCAGATAGAAAGAATCAGTGGGGCCGAGTTTGACTTTAGGTTTAGGTCATATGTGGATGTGGGAAAGTACTTGAGGGCTTTGGAGCATATCACTAAGCACTGTGGAGCAAGAAACTCATTAAGCAACACCTCATCCCTTCTTGATAGTGTTGGCTTTTCCTATAGACTCAATGTGATCTTGGATCACTAAAATATGAAATGAAGAGTCTTGAGCTTGAAGCTTGAGCCAATCCTTTGTCCTTAGCATCTTGAAGGAGTTCCACATCCTTTAGTCCATGCCACTCCATTGTTGAACTTGTTTGAAATATACTTGATAAAAGTGTTAGTCCAACAAGAGATATGTTGACATTAATTACCAAAACCACCCAGGGAGCACTTATGCTTTCAATGTCCCCCTTTTTGGTAATTGATGACAACATACATCAATGCTTTAGATAAAGATATAGAGAATAGTAAGCAAAGCTTTGGAAAGACATGTAACAAGCATAGGCTCCCCCTACATGTATGCAATCATGTGAATATGGAATATAGAAGCATGTGAATGCATGATCATGACAGAGTAGGCAATGTGTTACATGTATCTTGGCCATATGCATCAGAGCGAAGAATATTAAAAAATACCTTCATGCTCATGAGTCCTTCTTGCAAACAGTATGTACATCAGCAAGAATTCCTCATACACATGATTGTGATGCATATACTTACCTTGTGGTCTTGAGTTGGCTTAGGATGGAATGAACCTGCGTAAACAAGGTTAGATAACACAGATACACCTACTAGCCAGAGCAAATAGAAGAAACCACAAGAATACCAAGACTGGGATGACATGTAGAGAGTGAGTACTAAGTACCACATTGGATTAGACATGTCCCCAAAGGTAAAGATATGCAATGAATTTAAATGATTTCTTTCCCTTAGATGTCTTGCTCCCCCTGAATCTAGCATGGGATACTGGGAGAAGATAGGGAACAGAAAATCAGAGCTCAATAGAAACAAATGAACAGAGCTAATGCAAATAAGCACATATGAACATGTCTTTCCCCTCAAGAAGACATGTGGCATCTCTCCTCTTGAACACTAAGCATCTGGGATCCTTGAGGATTACTCTCTTCTTGAGTCTTCTCTTCCCCTGGAGATCTCTCTCTCCTCTTGTGGAAGTGATACTCTCTCTCTCCCTTTGAAAGTGATAAGCTTTGATGTGATCTCTCTCTCTCTCCCCTTTGACATCAATTTCCAAGAAGGGCCTTCTGGAATTTGTCGTGAATGGGTTTGGTCCTTGAGTCACAGCACAAAGCACTGATTAAAATGTGATGCTTGTAGAGGACAAGATTCATTGAGTGGAGCTAGGTCAAAAGTAAAGATAAATAAGTGGCAAAATGTTTTTCATGTTGTGAAGTCGGTGGCACCGAGTGGTATGCTTCGGTTGCACCGAAAGGGTTCGGTTGGACCGAAAACAATAAATCGGTGAAACCGAGTTCATCACAAAGAAAACACTTGTCACCTCAGCTCACTAGACTAGTAAGATCTCACAATGATTTGCAAGGAATTTACTGAATGATATGCAATGAATTGGATGCAGGAAATGCAGAGCAAACAGAAAAGAATTAAATCTAGATGAAGTTTTTTTTGAAAGGGGAAACAAATATGCATGAGACAAATGCAAAAGCACAGAAAAGAACACGAGAGAACTTCATCTAGAATTGGCCGGCGACAAAGTCACCTATGTTAGAGTATATTGACTTAGGAGTCAAGTGAGATCACTTGATCATAGGTCATACTCATCGTTTAAGCTCAAAATGGGGTTACCATTTTTCGTTTAAGCATCTTGATGTATTCACATCTTGTCGAGTTGCTTTAACTCATGTCTCGGAGTAAAGCTTCTCTAAGATGGAATGACATACCTTGGGTGGTGGTGTTGCTCATGTAGTTGAACTTGTGTGGGTTGCTCAAGGTTGATGTAGGTCATCAAGAGTTGGGAGCACCACTTGGAATTTGAGTTCACCTTCCTACATGGGTTAGTTCTTGCAAGGAAGAGCACTTGTGTATCCAAAAATGACAATCATAAAATTCAACATAAAATTTGTCAAAGGATATGTTTGAATGGTTCCGTGCTTCCTTGTCTTCAACCACCATAGTGTAGAGACTTGGTGATATAGAGATTGCTCAAGATATGAGTAGGTTACAATCTCATGGAATTTGATTCAACCAAGTACCTACATGAGTAGATAACATGCAAGATGCAAATATATCCAATACATAAGATTTTCATCATAAGAGAAATATCAAGGATTAGTCATAAGCTCATGTCTTGCATGTATCCAATGGAGTTTCTACTCCAAGTTTGAAGCATCAATGATATTCAGTTCTCCTCTCAACCTGCAAAACACTTTCTCATCAAGAGGTTTAGTGAAAATATCTGCTAATTGCTTTTCAGTGCGAACATGCTTAAGATTAATGTCACCCTTAGCAACATGATCTCGATTGAAATGATGACGAACTTCAATATGCTTAGTTCGAGAGTGTTGCACGGGATTATGAGCAATTTTGATAGCACTTTCATTGTCACAAAGCAATGGAACATGTTTCACATATATCCCATAATCTTTAAGAGTTTGGGTCATCCAAAGTAATTGAGCACAACATGAACCAGCGGCAATGTATTCCACTTCGGCGGTGGATAAGGATATCGAGTTTTTCTTCTTGGAAGACTAAGACACAAGAGATCTACCAAGAAATTGACAAGTACCCGAAGTGGACTTTCTATCAACCTTGTCTCCGGCATAGTCCGAGTCGGAGTAGCCAACAAGATCGAAAGAGGCCCTCTTAGGATACCAAATGCCAAAATTTGGCATATGAATTAAATATCTCACTATCCTTTTCACGGCCTTAAGATGACATTCTTTAGGAGCAGCTTGATATCTTGCACACATGCACACACTTAGCATAATATCAGGACGTGAAGCACATAGGTATGACAATGAACCAATCATAGAGCGATAAACCTTTTGATCAACCGGTTCACCATCTTTGGTCAAATCAAGATGTCCACTAGTAGGCATGGGTGTAGACATACCTTTGCATTCTTGCATATTGAACTTCTTGAATAAGTCCTTATTGTACTTCGTTTGAGAGACAAAAGTACCTTCCTTAGTTTGCTTGATTTGTAACCCAAGAAAGAATTTGAGTTCAGTCATCATTGACATCTCAAACTTCTCCGACATTAGCTTTCCAAACTTCTCACTAAAATGAGGGTTAGTTGATCCAAATATAATATCATCAACATAAATTTGGCATACAAATAATTCTCCATTAACCCTTTTAGTAAAAAGTGTAGAATCAAATTTTCTAATTTCAAAGCCTTTTTCAATAAGGAACTTGGTTAAGCATTTGTACCAAGCTCTAGGAACTTGTTTAAGACCATAAAGAGCTTTGCGAAGTTTGTAGACATGATTGGGTTTCTTAGGATTAATAAAGCTGGGAGGTTGTTTAACATAAACTTCCTCCTCTATTTCACCATTTAGAAAAGCACTTTTAATGTCCATTTGGTACAAGGTGATATCATGGTGATTAGCATAGGCAAGTAAGATGTGAATGGACTCAAGTCTAGCAACGGGAGCATAAGTCTCACCATAGTCCATACCTTCGACTTGTGTGTAGCCTTGGGCAACGAGACGTGCTTTGTTGCGAACTACTTGTCCATCTTCATCTTGCTTGTTGCGAAACACCCATTTGGTACTGATGATGTTGTGGTTGTTGTCGGGCTTCTCAACCAGTGTCCAAACTTGATTTCTCTCAAAGTTGTGTAGCTCTTCATGCATAGCATTTGTCCAATCCGGATCTTCCAATGCTTCTTCAACCTTCATAGGTTCAATGCTAGAGATGAATGAATAGTGTTCACAAAAGTTAGCTAAACGACTTTTAGAGCAAGTGAGTCTCCCGGTTTGGATATCATTGTAGATGTGCTCAACGGGATGGTCTTTAGCAATTCTTGCTCGAACTCGTGAAAGCTTTTGCTTGGGTCTTGGTTGAACATCTTCTTCATCTTGTTCTTCTTCTTCTTGGCCTTCTTCATTATTGGTGTTGTCGTTCTCTTGTCGTGGTGGAGAAGGAGGTTGTTGACGTTCTTGATGTACTTCCTCGTTTTCTTCATTTTGGTGTGTCCCACTCGTGGATGCTTCCGTGTCAACTCTTGGTTCACCTTGTCGTGAAGTAGAAGCTTCCACTTGGACGGACGAGGTACTCTCCTTCACCTCCATTGGACGAACCTTGCCAATAGACATGTCTTGGATTGCTTCCGAGGGATCTTTGTCTCCTACATCAATTGGCAATTTCTCTACTTGTGAGCCGTTAGATTCATCAAACTTCACATCTACCGTCTCTTCAACCTTTCGGGTGAAATTGTTGTAGACACGGTAAGTGTGAGAGTTTGAGCCATAACCAAGTAGGAAACCTCCATGAGACTTAGGAGCAAATTTAGAACGACGATGCTTATCAAGAATGTAGCACTTTGAGCCGAATACTCGAAAGTATCCAACTTGGGGTTTGTTACCGGTGAGTAGCTCGTATGCCGTCTTGCCGAGTAGCTTGTGAAGATACAAGCGATTTGTTGCATGACAAGCTGTCTCAACCGCTTCTGCCCAAAAGTGCTTCGGCGTCTTGTACTCATCAAGCACCGTTCTTGCCATTTCGATGAGCGTCCGGTTCTTCCTCTCAACAACTCCATTTTGTTGAGGTGTGTACGTAGCCGAGAACTCGTGTGAAGTCCCTTCTTTGTCAAGAAAGGTGTCCACATTTGCGTTCTTGAACTCCGTTCCGTTGTCGCTGCGAACCTTCTTGATCTTCACTTCAAACTGATTTTGAGCCTTCCTGGCGAAGTTTTTGAAGATCTTTTGGACCTGCGATTTGTCATCAAGAAAGAACAACCACGTAAGTCTTGAAGAATCATCAACTATAACTAGACCAAAAGAATTTCCACCGAGACTTTTTAAGCATTTGGACCAAAGAGATCCATGTGAAGTAGCTCAAGTGGCCTCCTTGTGGTCATGATGTTCTTCACAGGATGCCTTCCTCCAACCTGTTTACCTACTTGACAAGCACTGCAAAGTCTATCCTTATCAAATATGACATCGTTAACACCAAGGATGTGATTCCCTTTAATCAGCTTGTCAAGGTTTCTCATGCCAACGTGACCTAGTCGTCTATGCCATAACCAACCTTTAGAGGATTTAGCAATGAAGCAAGTTCTAGGTTGAGCCTTTTTAGTGAAATCAACAATGTAAAGATCACCTCTACGTATACCAGTAAAGACCATTTTATGATTGTCTCTACGAAACACTTGGCAATCTACTTCAGTAAATAGGACATTGAAACCCAAATCAGCAAGTCTAGATACTGAAAGTAAGTTGTAGCCAAGAGATTCAACGAGCATAACATTCTAAATGGAGTTGTCATGTGAGATGGCCACCTTACTGAGGCCAACCACCTTACCCTTTGAGTTGTCACCAAAAGTGACATACTTTCGAGGACTATCATTTTCAGCAAGCTCACGAAACATGTCTTTATCTCCGGTCATGTGATCGGTACATCCACTGTCAAGAACCCATTCCTTTCCTCCTGCCATATATCCCCGAAGGTTTGCCATAAGACCAAACTGTCTCATCGCATTATCAAGATCAAAGTCATCATCATCATCCTCATCATAGTATCCATTTTCAACATCGTCATGTGGTGGATCAATTCCTAGTGAGAGTGATTCATCAGTATGAGTTTGACAATAATCTCCTCTATGAATTCTAGTAGCTTCGGAAATAATATCGCTAATAATTCCAACATTTCCTTTAGCACGCATAAGATTTGTAAGTTCAAATAGACAATTACCAAACATAGGATCATTGGAATTCATCTTACTCAAGGCAATAGACTTATGAAGAATTTCATCCAGATTTTACAAAGAATAATCAGGAAATCGTTCCTCAAGAAATTTCCATATGGTGTAGGCACACTCAAGAGTAGGCAGTTTTCCAATCAAGTTTCTAGGCAAGCCTCTAGTGATAAGATTAACAGTTCTAACATTCCTAATCATGTCAATAGACTCATCAAGGGTAGGATGCATAGGATCAACATAAGGTGCACAAGGACTAGCAATGTACTTGTTCAAATGATATTGATTGAAGATTACAAGCATCTAATTTTTCCACTCATGAAAATACTCTCCATCAAGTATGGGTACTCAATGTCTAAGACTCCCCAAAGTAGACTCATCCATCTTCCTCCAATGGTGATTAAACCAAAGCAATGGAGACCAAGCTCTGATACCACTTGTAGGACCTTGAGAGTTAAGTCTAGAGGGGGGTGATTAGACTACTTGACCAATTAAAAATTATGCCTTTTCCCAATTTTAGACTTTGGAAGATTTTAGCTATCTTAGCACAAGTCAAGCAATCTTCACACAATTCAAGCAAGAATGCAAAGAGTATATGAGCAGCGGAAATTAAAGCATGCAACTTGCAATAGTGTAAAGAGAAGGATTTGGAGATTTCAAACGCAATTTGGAGACACGGTGATTTTTGAGCCATGGTTCCGATAGGTGGTGCTATCGTACATCCACGTTGATGGAGACTTCAACCCATGAAGGGTAACGGTTGCACGAGTCCACGGAGGGCCCCACCCAAGAAGGGTCCACGAAGAAGCAACCTTGTCTATCCCACCATGGCCATCGCCCACGAAGGACTTGCCTCACTAGCGGTAGATCTTCACGAAGTAGGCGATCTCCTTGCCCTTACAAACTCCTTGGTTCAACTCCACAATCTTGTCGGAGGCTCCAAAGTGACACCTAGCCAATCTAGGAGACACCACTCTCCAAGAAGTAGCAAATGGTGTGTTGATGATGAACTCCTTGCTCTTGTGCTTCAAATGATAGTCTCCCCAACACTCAACTCTCTCTCACAGGATTTGGATTTGGTGGAAAGAAGATTTGAGTGGAAAGCAACTTGGGGAAGGCTAGAGATCAAGATTCATATGGTAGGAATGGAATATCTTGGCCTCAACACATGAGTAGGTAGTTCTCTCTCAGAAATGGTAAGTTGGAAGTGTAGGTTTGTTCTGATGGCTCTCTCTATGAATGAAGGGGAGGTGGAGGGGTACATATAGCCTCCACACAAAATCTAACCGTTACACACAATTTACCAATCTCGGTGGGACCGAATCAACAAACTCGGTCAGACCGATTTCGTAAACAATGTGACCGTTAGGGTTTTTGGTGGGACCGACATGCAACTCGGTAGGACCGATATGGTTAGGGTTAGGGCATAACGTAACCTCGGTGAGACCAATTACACAAACTCGGTGAGATCGATTTTGGTAATAAGCTAACCAGAGAGTTGGTCAGGCAAACTCGGTGGCACCGATTACTCAAACTCGGCGGGACCGATTTTGGTAATATGTTAACCAGAGAGTTTGCATTGTAATCTCGGTAGCACCGAATGCTCAAACTCGGTAAGACCGATTTTGATAATGGACATACACAGAGAGATTACAATCCCATCTCGGTGAGGCCGATATCCCTATCGGTGAGACTGATTTGCCTAGGGTTTGTGGCAGTGGCTATGACATCTGAACTCGGTGATGCCGGATAGAAAGAATCGGCGGGGCTGAGTTTGACTTTAGGTTTAGGTCATATGTGGATGTGGGAAAGTAGTTGGGGGCTTTGGAGCATATCACTAAGCACTGTGGAGCAAGAAACTCATTAAGCAACACCTCATCCCTTCTTGATAGTATTGGCTTTTCCTATAGACTCAATGTGATCTTGGATCACTAAAATATGAAATGAAGAGTCTTGAGCTTGAAGCTTGAGCCAATCCTTTGTCCTTAGCATCTTGAAGGAGTTCCACATCCTTTAGTCCATGCCACTCCATTGTTGAACTTGTCTGAAATATACTTGATAAAAGTGTTAGTCTAACAAGAGATATGTTGACATTAATTACCAAAACCACCCGGGGAGCACTTGTGCTTTCAAGTACATATGCAGCAAAGAAGGTTGTATGCCCTCTAGGATTGGAGGTGCAGAAGATACATGCATGCCCTAATGATTGCATCCTGTACCGTGGTGCATATGAGGATTTGAATGCATGCCCGATATGCGGTGCATTGCGGTATAAGATCAGACGAGATGACCCTGGTGATGTTGACGGCGAGCGCCCCCGGAAGAGGGTTCCTGCCAAGGTGATGTGGTATCCTCCTATAATACCATAGTTGAAACGCCTGTTCAGAAACAAAGAGCATGTCAAGTTGATGCAATGGCACAGAGAGGACAGTAAGAAAGACGGGATGTTGAGAGCACCCTCTGACGAGTCGCATTGGAGAAAAATTGAGAGAAAGTACTGGGAGGAGTTTGCAGGTGACGCACGGAATGTATGGTTTGGTTTCAGCGCGGATGGCATTAATCCTTTTGGGGAGCAGAGCATCAATCACAGCATCTGGCCCGTGACTCTATGTATCTAGAACCTTCCTCCTTGGTTGTGCATGAAGCGGAAGTTCATTATGATGCCAGTTCTCATCCAAGGCCCTAAGCAACCCGGCAATGACATTGATGTTAACCTAAGGCCATTAGTTGAAGAACTTTTACAACTGTGGATTGGAAACGGTGTACGTGCATGGGATGAGCACAAATAGGTGGAATTTGACCTGCATGCGTTGATGTTTTTCACCATCAATGATTGGCCTGCTCTCAGTAACCTTTCAGGACAAACAAACAAGGGATACCACGCATGCACGCACTATTTAGATGACACCGAAAGTATATACCTGGACAAATGCAGGAAGAATGTGTACCTGGGGCATTGGCAATTCCTTCCAACCAACCATCAATGTCGAAAGAAAGGCAAGCACTTCAAAGGCGACGCAGATCACCAGAAGAAGCCCGCCATGCATACCGGTGATCACGTACTTGCTATGGTCAATGGTTTAAAAGTAATCTTCGGAAAGGGTCCTGGTGGACTATCTGTTCCGAATGACGTTGAGGGTCATGCACCCATGTGGAAGAAGAAATCTATATTTTGGGACCTACCCTACTGGAAAGACCTAGAGGTCCGCTCTTCAATCAATGTGATGCACGTGACGAAGAACCTTTGCTTGAACCTGCTAGGCTTCTTGGGCGTGTATGGGAAGACAAAAGATACACTGGAGGCACGGGAGGACCTACAACGTTTGCACGAAAAAGACGGCATGCCTCCAAAGCAGTACGAAGGTCCTGCCAGCTACGCTCTTACCAAAGAAGAGAAGGAAATCTTCTTTGAATGCCTGCTCAATATGAAGGTCTCGTCTGGCTACTCGTCGAATATAAAGGGAATAATTAATATGGCAGAGAAAAAGTTCCAGAACTAAAGTCTCAAGACTGCCACATGATTATGACGCAACTGCTTCCGGTTGCATTGAGCGGGCTTCTACCAGAAAACCTTCGATTAGCCATTGTGAAGCTATGTTCATTCCTCTATGCAATCTCTCAGAAGGTGATCGATCCAGAAATCCTACCAAGGTTAACGAGTGATGTGGCGCAATGTCTTGTCAGTTTCGGGCTGGTGTTCCCACCATCCTTCTTCAATATCATGACGCACGTCCTAGTTCATCTAGTCGACGAGATTGTCGTTCCGGGCCCTGTATTTCTACACAATATGTTCCCCTTTGAGAGGTTCATGGGAGTCCTAAAGAAATATGTTCGTAACCGTGCTAGGCCAGAAGGAAGCATCTCCATGGGCCATCAAATAGAGGATGTCATTGGGTTTTGTGTTGACTTCATTCCTGACCTTAAGAAGATAGGTCTCCCTCAATCACGGTATGAGGGGAGACTTGGTGGAAAAGGCGCACTAGGAGGGGACTCAATAATATGTAGGGACGGGCATTCTTGGTCTCAAGCACACTACACGGTTCTATAGAATTTTACCTTGGTGACCCCGTATGTCGATGAACACAAGAACATTCTGTGCTCCAAACACCTGGACCAGTGTGACGACTGGATTAGTGGATTACATGTGAACACATCAGGAGTTTTGGCAGTTGGTTCCAAACACGTCTCAGGTGTGACAACACTGTTTCTGATGACCTGTACTCATTGGCGAGGGAACCATCTTCGACTGTAATGACTTACAAAGGGTACGAGATAAATGGGAATACATTTTTACACGATCACCCAAGATCAAAAGAGCAGCAACCAAAACAGTGGTGTCCGCTTTGATGCAGCAACCAAGAGGGGAAAGCACACATATTATGGTTACATACTGGACATATGGGAACTTGACTATGGATATGATATTAAGGTCCCTTTGTTTAAGTGCAAATGGGTCAATCTATCAGGAGGCGGGGTACAGGTAGACCCACAGTACGGAATGACAACAGTGGATCTGAACAATCTGGGGTACACAGACGAGCCATTCGTCCTAGCTAACGATGTGGTGCAGGTTTTCTATCTGAAGGACATGTCTACCAAACCGAGAAAAAGAAAAGACAAGGAAGCGGATACATCATACGATGAGCCAAAGCGCCACATAGTTCTTTCAGGAAAAAGAGACATCGTGGGATTGGAGGGAAAGACAGACGTGTTTGAATATTATGAAAAGTCTCATGAAATTCCTACCTTCAAAGTCAAGGCTGACCCAATCACCCTATTAAACGATGAAGATTATCCATGGTTACGGTGCAATAAGCAAAGGACACAAGCGAAGAAAAAGTGAAGACTTTCTATTAACAACTATTATGATGATGCCTTTGATCTAGAATATCACTGGAGTTACATTTGAACAAATGAAATTCCTTTGTAACAGATGAGTTTCCGTCCGAAACCCTGATACTTCCAAAGAGATTGTCTGTTTTGTACACGAAGTGCATCCAATTTTTGTCATAACCCTCTCAACTTTTTAGCACATGCTATGTGGTTGAAATGATGATACCATGCCAAGTTTCAACCTTTTCAGAGTTCATTTGTAGTGCTTTTCAATTTCAGGGTCATTTAGCTCAAAAAAATCAGTACAAGCATGAAAAATACCAAATGAAGCCAGAGAGGGTTAAATATTGACGATGTGGCTTTGAATGGTGCATTTTGAGCACACAAAAAGTCTGGAGTTCAAATAAGTTCAAAAATGGAATTTGTTTGTAATAGATGAGTTTCCATCCAAAACCACGAAGTGCATCCAGTATTTGTCGTAATCCTCTCAACTTTTTATCACATGCTATGTGGGTGAAATGATGATACCATGCCAACTTTCAACCTTTTCAAAGTTCATTTGTAGTGGTTTAAAATTTCAAGGTCATTTAGCTCAAATAATGAACTAATAGCAAAAATAATGAACTAAAAATAATCAATTAAAATATTCTGTTATCATCAACTAAAACAAAACTATAATATCCTTCAATAGCAAAAAGAATCAACTAAAAAGCTTTTATAAAACTCCAATAGCCACTAGTAGAAAAAGGGCCTACAGTCCCGGTTGGTGAGGGCCTTTAGTCCCGGTTCATGAACTGGGACTAAAGGGTCGGTACTAATGCCCTGACCCTTTAGTCCCGGTTCAATCCAGAACCGGGACAGATGGGCCTCCACGTGGCCTGTCCGCTGAGCCCAGGCAGGAGGGCCTTTGGTCCCGGTTGGTGGCACCAACCGGGACCAATAGGCATCCACGCGCCAGCATTTCTGTGGCTGGGGTTTTTGTTTTTTTTTTTGAAAGGGGGGGGGTTTGGGGGGTTTTGGGGGGTTAATTTAGGTGTTTCATATATTGTGCTATAGCTAGCTAATTAATAGAGAGAACTGTCCTCTCTTTTGTCCGTGCTTGGTCGACGCTACGTACCATACATACGTATAGAGAGGACTAGCTAGACACGCTAGCTAGCTAGTAAGCAAACAGAAGATCGTCATGAACATATATGCATACAGAGAGAAGTGATATCGACCACCTCTCCTTCTCTGAGAGATTGGTCGAACAACAAGTTCTCGTATATCTATCCGACACTACCGGCTACATATATACAATAATTATCTTTTACAAATATATAATCTCCTAAAATACGGACGCGTGGTCCACATAGTATTCTTCGTCTTCAGCGATCACGTGGTCAAGAAAGAATGCCGCCAATTCCTCTTGAATTGCTCGCATGCGATCTGGTGCTAGGAGTTCATCCCGCATTCGAAACATCTAATTTTAAGAAGGGGGTCAATACATATATATATATATGAATGAATGAAACTCAACACTAATGATGGTAATAAAATAAAATTGTGAATATTGTTATTTACGCACTTCATATTGTTTGTCGGAGTAGCCCCGCTCACAGGTCGTGTGGCGGATGGACTCGCAAATGTAGTATCCACAGAAATCATTCCCTTGTTCCCGCCACAACCACTTTACAAGAAATAGAGGTCAATCAAACTGATAATTAGCAAGCATGCTAAATGGTATTGATGAAACTAGCGCTTGAATCACTAGGAGATGCCTGGAATATGCTACTATATAGTACTTACTTTCGGGTGCCTAAATTGCAGCTTCTTCGGTAGTCCCGGAGCTTTTTTGGTGAATTTTCTCCAAGCCCTGCCATACAAAGAAAACAATTACTTGATATCAGAAATGAACAAAGTTGCTGATATGGTGGATAATGATCGATTTAACTTACTTCTCGAGCATTTCAGTCATGTCCGCATACACCTTGGGATCTTTTCGCTTGGAGCCTAAGACAGTTACTACTCCCTTCTCAAGCTTAATCTCTAGGAGAATATAGTGGTAGCTGCGCACACATGCATAACTCATCAATATTACATTACTATAACCTGGACTAATAAGGAAACCGAATATGCCACAAGACAGTAACACTCACTTGAAGTTGTAAGGAAAGAGTATTATATCTTTGTGTTCATTTATTTCCAACGATCGTAGCAAGTTGGCCTCGGTTTCTTGGGCACGATATTGAACCTCAGTTGCATCTATGAGATACGTGTTAATGAACCCAATATCTCCCACTTGTCTTTTCTTCAATTCGGCGATCTTCAATCTGCATAATATAGTGAGCATAATTATAAATACATGCAATGAAAGGGCTGAGTTATATAGAGAGACTTAATGACGGAAGTAGTACTACTTACAGACAGTAGGAGGTGACCGTTGCTTTATCGATGGCCAATTGATTGAAAAACTGATAGAACTCCTCAAATGGAATAGGAAACAGTTCAATTCCAAGGAGGTCATGCTCCTTTTTAACTCTCACATACAAAGTACTCCTCCCCTCAGACTCTTTGCAGGTTTTCATGTACCAATCATGCAATCTTCGCATCATCGTTGATAGAGAACTTTCATCTTTGACGAGAGGCCTCCCGTACTCGTATCTTTGTATCTGCACCTCCAAGATATCATAATGTACATCGTCGGGCAGGTAATCTGCAGGATTGACATAACCGGGCACCATCCTCGGATCGACGATGTCGCTAGTAGGCACCTTGAGCGGGGGGCACGATTGCTTCACTTGTTCGCCGAGCTAGGCAATTTGTTTCCCAGCTCGTCGTTCTTTCATCCTTTGATCACTTTTAGTACTTCCCAACCTCTCCGCTTTGGCAAATGCCTTTCCAATAATGCGCTCATAGTTGCCTTTCGGCGGAGATTTGGGTGGGTTTGTCAGGGCAGCCAGAGTGCGCTTCGCTTTCACCGGATCTACCTTCTCCTCCGGAGGTGGATGTCCCTTTGCTTTCAACCCTTGAAACCAGTCATCCACTTCGGTCTGTGCGATCTTCGCGTTTTCCTCCTCGCTCCTCTCGTACGGTAACTTCTTTGGAGTCTTCAGAGAAGGACCGAATATGTATCTCCTCCCGCCTTTAGCTGTACTGCTAGACGCCGGCAGAGTAGACGGAGCGGATGTCTTCTTTCCTTGCTTACGAGGCGGAGGAGAAGGACTGCGACGCACCGGAGCAGCCGGAGCGGCGGCGGGTCTCTTCCGCCCTTGCTGACGAGGCGGAGATGTCACGACCGGTTTTCCGGGTAATAAATTTCCAGAAAAGACCGTCATGCTCATCAGCCCCAGGATTACTGTTAGCTGATGAGGCTCCAACTTGATACAGAAATTCCAAGCAAAATACAAAATATGTAGTACAAGACCATTCTGGCCTGTGAGTACAACAAATGGTTTCTAGTGGTTGATGGCGGAAGCGGGTTGTGAAACATCAGTGTCTATGGGACTCCATTTCCCACGGGAATAGCTAACCAGGTTAATTCCTATCTTCGCGAGGCTGTTATCTCCATTGAGTGGGTTCCGGGGCTGGCATCGCGTCGCTCCTCTCCGTGCAAGAAAATCTGGCCAAGACAATAGCCAGGGACAAGCCAGTGAGTACTTTGAATGTACTCGCAAACATTATGAACACAGGTATAATATAACAATGATGTGCTAAAAATATTTTATGCGCATGACGTCAGTCAGAAAAGATAAATGAAACTCTGATGCGTGCAAGCAAGTTATTTATAAAAATGCAATAACACGATAGTATAAAAATTTATGAAACAAATAACAAGCAATGCCACAGTCGGGTGTCTTAGCGACACCACATAAAGAGCTTTAAAAGAAATGCCACAGTCGGGCGTCTGAGCGACACCACATAAAGGGCTTTAAAAGAAATGCCACGGTCGGGCGTCTGAGCGACACCACATAACGGGATTTAAAAGAAATGCCACAGTCGGGCGTCTGAGCGACACCACATAAAGGGCTTTAAAAGAAATGCCACAGTCGGACGTCGGGGCGACATCACAGAAAGGGCTTTAAAAGAAATGCCACAGTCGGACGTCGGGGCGACATCACAAAAAGGGCTTTAAAAGAAATGCCACAGCCGGACGTCGGGGCGATATCACAGAAAGGGCTTTAAAAGAAACGATCATAGTGAATATCCCGGAGGTAGAACCATCCCAGAGATACTCGATAATATCAATAATATCACGGGTTAGTCAACAATAATAATAATCATAGTTATCACAAGTCACGAGTAGTAATTTCATTTCTGTTTAACCGTTTCACCTCCGAAGACCGACACTAAGACCGACACCTGACCCATCCCAGACTGTAATCCTTAACCATGGACACGGCTATTCGAATAGGTTTATTCTCTGCAGAGGGTGTACTCTTTACACACGAGTAACGTATTTCTTTAGTCCATCGGGACTAATTCCGTCTACGGCCTTTTTGTTGAAAACACACCTGACTTGCACACACCAGCTTAACTCACACGTGTCTGGAATCACCCACGACACCTGTCAAGCAAACTCTAAGTGGGGAGGCTACAACCTCGCGTAGCATGGGATCAAATTTATATTGCGCGCTCTAAGGGGTGGCCTCCCCTCTCGGTCCCAACCGGAAACACCCATGCCCCCGGACCAGGTGGCCTGCCTACTAGCTACAACCGGTATCTTCCACCATGGCCTCTCTGTACGGTGTGTGCTAGAAAGAGGTTGACAACTTACTGAACCGTACTCTACTTGTTGTAGAGACGAGTGGTAGTACGAACAAGTATGGGGGTTACTGGAACAAGACTCGATCTACGGTCGACTCAGGAGGTTTAAGTATTCCCTGCATGATTAGCATGACGAATATATTTCAACCAACAGAGTCACCGCTCATATCACCTTGCCATGCCATACCAGACATAACCGTCCCGACGGAGACCGACGACAACTCATGCCTACCCAAGGCAGAGGTTTTCCCGGGTTCATGCCGGTATGCATGCAAGGCACATGAGGGTGATTATCATCACAAGTGCGTTCATTTCCAACAGCATGGAAATCAATAACATGCACCCATGCATATGATCATATCACATGAAATAACAAGTCCTTCGAAATGCGGTGGTGTTATAAATGCATCAATGATCACACCAAAAATATTATGCCGGGATTCAGAATGCTTGCCTTCAATGTTGTGGAAAGGCAGGGTGCACTCCAAAACTTGAAACATTTCTCCCCTCTTCAAAAATCCTATTTTAGCAATATAAAAGAATTAACACACAAAATAAAAACAGCACCAAAAGTTGTTCTGAAAATTTTCCAAATAAATCTTAAAATAAACTAGGTGAAATTTGAGAGAGGTAGGAAAAAGAATCAACTCATTTGGAGTTATATTTAAAAAGTTATAGACAGTCAAAGTTCTGGTCAAAATCTGATTTTAAAAATAAGACAGAAAACAGAAAAAAAAACGGTTCGATTAATCACGTACACGTCGAAAGCGTAATCTGGAAATACGCTTCCACTTACTCCGCGTGGACTGTGCGTGGTCACTGACAGTGGGTCCTAGGTGGCCCACTAGTCAGGTTTGACTAGTCCGCCCTCCTCCTTCTCCCTATGTCCCGAGAGGAGGCGGAACTCCGGCGACCAACGCCGGCGAGCGGCGGCTCCTCGCGGCCTCTGGAGGGCGGGGATGGATCCGCGGATCGAGGGCGATCCTACTGGTAGTCGCTGGGTCGGCGGGGACGGCGTGAGCTGTCGGCGGCGAGCTCCTCGGCGGAGGAAAGCTTCGGGGAAAAGTGGTTTCGGGGCGGCGGTGGTTCTCGATCGAAATGGAGTAGGGGGAAGTGTTCAGGGGAGGCAGAGAAGGCTTCTGGTGAAGAGATTGGAGAGGGGGAAGCTCTGGTTGCGCCGAACGGAGCCGGGGGGGCGGCGGTGGCCGAACTGACCGAAGAGGTTGAAGAAGACCTGCTCCCCTCCAATTGGTGGCGATGGGGGCGCAAGTGAGACGGCGTGAGGCTACCTGAGGGCTCGGAGATGCTCGGGGCTTCCTTAAATAGGCGATGGAGGTCGGTTCCGAGGTGGCCGGAGATAAGAACGACGGCGGACCGCCATGCTGTAGCTAGGGCGACATGGCGGCGACGAGCGCTAGGGGACGAAGCTGTGGATGAGCACGCACTGCTCACAGGGGCAGGTGGCGAGCTGGGGTGGCTTGGGCGGCACCGACCACGGTCGGGCCTGCTAGCGGCCGGCAGCTAGCCGCCACGGCCATCCTGGTGGTGGCGCTGTGGGGCGCCAGGTTGGTCGGAGTGGTGTGGCGGTGCAGGGGGACACGACGAGCGGGCTGGGGCCGGGTTTTGAGTGCGGGGTGGGACGTGGCGACTCAGGTGCATGCGGGTGCCAAACGCACGCTCTGGGCGCGCCCAGAGCACGCCCGGGGTGTGCTCGACGATATGCCATGGCAGCCTAGAGAGTTCCAAACTAAACGAGAGTTAGCAGAAGTAGGTTATGGGCTAGGGCAAAACTTTAGGACATGCTGGTTAGGTCAGGAGCTCAAGCTCACAATGCAAATATGAAATCATGCCGAAACTGGTCATGCACTCAGGGTGTTTGACAGAATGCCAAAGGCACCTAGGCAAGTCTTGGAGTGGTCAAAAAATCCAGATGGAAGTCTCTTTAGATGAATGAGAAGGTGGTGAGGTTAGTTGATCAAAAGCAGAAACTTGTTAGTGCAAGTTTAGCAGAATTTCAATTCTGGACAGGAAATAAATGACATTATTTCATGAACCAAAAATGATCCAAAGGGTGCATGCTCCTGGACTTAAGGGTTTAACATCGAGGACTACAAGTAGGAGAAAGAATCAAGGGTTAAAGAGCAAGAAAAAATATGGTTGCTGTACAAACCATCCAGTTGGTCCAGAATGAAGATGAGGTTGATTCACTCAATTCTTTCAAAGAACATAAATAGGTTTTTGCACAAAGTGGAATAATAGGCTCCTACTGACCTCCCCTAATTTTGGTAGAAGTTTTAAAGAAATATTTAAATAGGTTGTAGTGTAAAATGCACTCTGGACCAGAGAAGAAAAATTGAGTGCAGGGCTCAAAATATTTCATGAATGAAATATATTTTTGCATAAAAGTGATTTAAAAACATCACCTGACATCTCCAACTTTTGGTTGGAATTTTAAGTGAATCTATCAAATGGTTGTAGTTCAAATATGGCCATTTAACCTTGAAAAACCATTTTCAAGAAAATAAAGATCAAGCAACTTAATTATTTAATTAGTTACACTGATAAAAGGAAAGTTTTCTTGAGAGGTTAAACAAGTCCAATAACATACTTGAAAAGTTTACTCTTTGGGAAAAACTCATCACAACAGGGAAGGAAATGATTTAAAAAATCAAAAAGGAGCTCAGAAATCCAAAGTTTTAATTCCTGGCAAATTTTTTAATTCATTAAAACAAGGTCAATTTTTTTGGGGTGTCACAATACTAACCCCCTTAAGAAAAATCTCGTCCTCGAGATTTGTTAAAAGTGGTGTTAAGAAAATAATTACGCAATAAAGATGTGGCAACAGTGAGAGGGCAATAAGTGGTGAAAAATCACAGTGCGAAAACTGGTGCCGCGTGGAAAAGTCTACGGTTCGGGACAAAAACGCGAGATTTCTACGCTGGATATAAATTTAGATTAACTTCTAAATTTAATTATACGCTGGTCGTACCCGAGAGCACAGTGCTCTCTCTGGCCGATAGGTGGACCCGGGGCCCATTGTCAGCCTCTTCTTCTCCCTCTGGTTCTTCCTTCTACCTCCTCTCTCCCGCGCGCTTTCTCGCGCTTTCTCCATCGGCGATGCCTAATGCGTAGGGCATCTAGGCCGTACCGTGGTAGTGCGCGGCGTGCTAGCTGCCGGTGCAGCGTGCACTCACCTCGCGGGCCAGCGCGCTGTCGGCACTGCTCGCGGATTCGACTCCGAACACCGGCGATCGGCGACGAGCGGCGTTGGTGGACTTCGCCCACCGTACACCGAGCTCGAGCTATAAAAACAGCCGGGGTGCTTCTCTCTTCTTCCTCACACCTGGCCTCACTTCTCCTCCTCCTTCTTTCTCCATTACTTCTTACAGAAGCTCGGGTGAGGCTCTAATGGCGGAGGCGATGCTGGACTGGTTTGTGATCCTGATATGCGGAGGGCTGGCGACACTGCTGGGGCTCTCTGTGCTCCTGTGCGCGATGATCTTCGACGAGTGTCGCGACGCTGCGGCTCGGGTGTTGGCTCTTCGCGGTGGTGGTGATCATGAGGAGTAGATGGAGTGTGCCGGGTGCTAACTATTGTTAGGGGGTGATTAGCTGGATGTAACACCGTTGCAAGGTTTTGCAAACAGTGTATGTATCCGAATGATTATGGTCGTGAGTCTGCTGCGTGGTGCTGTGTGAAATTAAATAATCCACGTCGTGAGAAGGGCAGGTGTAGCAACTCAGGGAAAAGAAATCTCACTCCAGAATTTTGCGAGGAAAAACAGTTAATTTAAGGGAGCATAAACCACAACAAAAACTACACACATTAGTAGAAGCCAAAATAATTGACTCGTCGCACAAATTTGGGGTACCATGCATAAGATACATGCAAATATAAATGCTGCAAAAACAAATACAGTAGTGACGTCTAAAATGAAAATGGTAACTGGACGGGGTCCTGATAAAATGTCTCTGGTAAGGAATACACTCCTCTTCTATCGGAGGAAGTGGATTGACCAGTCGATGTATGCGTCTCCCCGGGTCGGGTCTCAGTGGTCTGCCGATGGCAATCTGAGGATTTAAATCTGCAAGGCTCTGGAGATAATCCATCACTCGCTGGTTCAAATGCTCTTGAGCAATGATGTACTGGATAAGGTTGGCCAGAACTGGGTCTCTCTCAATACGTCCACCGGGAAAAGATGTTACTTCTCCGGGTGCTGTACGACTCGGAAAGTAATAATATCCTCGTTCGCGGGCATAGGGTACTGCGGATCGAAGACGAGCAATCGCTTCTTTTGCAGCAGCTTCTATGGCCAGGTGTGGGGTTGGCATAGATTTCCCCATGAAGGAAACTTCCGTTGGATCTTGATTGGAGTCCACGGGAGGGATGTGTACTGCTGCCCAATATTCCGAGGTGGAAGAGGTGATCCTCGATTTGAACAGCTCGTACTGAGGTGGCTGGGTAGAACCCATGGTACTGCGGGTAAAATCCCACAATATTTTGACAAAGCTACCTGGGGTTGCATCTGGGGTTCTCAGATGAATGTTGGGGCTCGGCATGACAGGAAAAAGTTATGAGTGTGGTGCACAAGGTGAGGGTTGCTGGGTAAGGTCACAAGGTGGCCTTTATATAGCAAGGGAGCCGGATCGTTTTACCGTGGTGAAAGGTAATAAATTTGCCAGCTTAGCTCCAAAGGTCGGGTCAGTGTCAGAGATACACATATCTCATAAAGAGACGCGTTACTGTGGTTGTCGTCGGGTTGGTTTTGGTAGTTGTGCCCGGAAAAATATGCAACTATGCGCTGACCAAATATGCAAGGCTACTATTAAAACAGAGGCACAACGACAGGCTGTGTTAATATACACGGTCGCACGATTACAAAGCGAGGATACACTGAAACTCGGTGCTACTCATACGGCTTAGTCTACCTCATTTATGTCTAAATGGGCGTGCCTGGTGGATGTCGAGGCTTCTCCACGTGTCTCACTGCCGGGATTAGTCGGAGATGGCGGAGGAACTGCAGGGTCGGGGTAGTGATGATGACCATCGCGGGGATTGTTGGCCACAACCCCGTTGGAGTGTGCTCCCAAAATGCGACGAAGCACCTCTGGGGTTATCGCAGCACCTTGGCTGATGGCTGGGGCAGGCCTCAGGGACTCGATCGAGGGTCCAAACAACACGACTGGGTTGTCGGTGTTGGGCTCATTTTCTTCTCTCGCCGGAGCTCGACGAACCAGCTCTCCACGAGCTGCGATTAGATCAATAGTGATCTGGTCGAACAGTGCCTCTAGTGCTCTTACATAACGCACTAGGTGCAACAATGCGGGGTCCGTCTCGTGATCTCCGTTGGCAACTTGGGGTGGTCTACCATACCCTTCACGTCTGGGGTAGTAGTGGAACGAGCGACAGTTAACTCTGGGCGACAAGTGCCTGAGATGAACTATAGCCTCTCGAGCGGCTAGCTGGATGGCTTGTGGCTCAAAGGAAGTTGTTCTTCCGGTGAACCTATAGGGGCGCTCGGGTGCTAGACCCCTACCGTAGATGTGCACAATGGCCCAAAATTGACGGTCTTCACCGCTCATGGGTCCTTGATACATGACATTTTCTGGTGGCTCTTCTAACGCATAGGCACGACGGGTGAGGTTTGCAAGTATGGTCACAAAACCTCCAAGGTTGGTTGTTGTGGTCTCGCTGTGCACTATGGGTCCAGGCATTGTGGCTCGGTTTGGGGTAACGGCTTTGCTGTGCTGTGTTGGGGCTAGCGTGCCCTTTTTATAGGAAAAAGGGGGCGGAGTCTTCCTTCGCACGCTTGCGAGAAAGGACTATTTAGGGGCCGGTCACTGGCGCATGAGTGACAGGTTAGGTTGGTAGGTTGGGCACCGACTGCCAAAAGGTGTTGGGTCACTGTGTGGCTATCTTGCACGAGAAGCTTGGCTGGGGTTTGGCTAAGGTTTAGTGGGTTGGTTTTCCTAAGTTCATTGACCTGGCTAAGATAGGATTAGCTAATGGTCAGCCTGGCTCTGATACCAAGTCTGTCACAACCGGTTTTCCGGGTAATAAATTTCCAGAAAAGACCGTCGTGCTCATCAGCCCCAGGATTACTGTCAGCTGATGAGGCTCCAACTTGATACAGAAATTCCAAGCAAAATACAAAATATGTAGTACAAGACCATTCTGGCCTGTGAGTACAACAAATGGTTTCTAGTGGTTGATGGCGGAAGCGGGTTGTGAAACATCAGTGTCTATGGGACTCCATTTCCCACGGGAACAGCTGACCAGGTTAATTCCTATCTTCGCGAGGCTGTTATCTCCATTGAGTGGGTTTCGGGGCTGGCATCGCGTCGCTCCTCTCCGTGCAAGAAAATCTGGCCAAGACAATAGCCAGGGACAAGCCAGTGAGTACTTTGAATGTACTCGCAAACATTATGGACACAGGTATAATATAACAATGATGTGCTAAAAATATTTTATGCTCATGACGTCAGTCACAAAAGATAAATGAAACTCTGATGTGTGCAAGCAAGTTATTTATAAAAATGCAATAACACGGTAGTATAAAAATTTATGAAACAAATAACAAGCAATGCCACAGTCGGGCGTCTTAGCGACACCACATAAAGGGCTTTAAAAGAAATGCCACAGTCGGGCGTCTGAGCGACACCACATAAAGGGCTTTAAAAGAAATGCCACAGTCAGGCGTCTGAGCGACACCACATAAAGGGCTTTAAAAGAAATGCCACAGTCGGGCGTCTGAGCGACACCACATAAAGGGCATTAAAAGAAATGCCACAGTCGGATGTCGGGGCGACATCACAGAAAGGGCTTTAAAAGAAATGCCACAGTCGGACGTCGGGGCGACATCACAGAAAGGGCTTTAAAAGAAATGCCACAGCCGGACGTCGGGGCGACATCACAGAAAGGGCTTTAAAAGAAACGATCATAGTGAATATCCTGGAGGTAGAACCATCCCAGAGATACTCGATAATATCAATAATATCACGGGTTAGTCAACAATAATAATAATCATAGTTATCACAAGTCACGAGTAGTAATTTCATTTCTGGTTAACCGTTTCACCTCCGAAGACCGACACTAAGACCGACACCTGACCCATCCCAGACTGTAATCCTTAACCATGGACACGGCTATTCGAATAGGTTTATTCTCTGCAGAGGGTGTACTCTTTACCCACGAGTAACGGATTTCTTTAGTCCATCGGGACTAATTCCGTCTATGGCCTTTTTGTTGAAAACACACCTGACTTGCACACACCAGCTTAACTCACACGTGTCTGGAATCACCCACGACACCTGTCAAGCAAACTCTAAGTGGGGAGGCTACAACCTCGCGTAGCATGGGATCAAATTTATATCGTGCGCTCTAAGGGGTGGCCTCCCCTCTCGGTCCCAACCGGAAACACCCATGCCCCCGGACCAGGTGGCCTGCCTACCAGCTACAACCGGTATCTTCCACCATGGCCTCTCTGTACGGTGTGTGCTAGAAAGAGGTTGACAACTTACTGAACCGTACTCTGCTTGTTGTAGAGACGAGTGGTAGTACGAACAAGTATGGGGGTTACTGGAACAAGACTCGATCTACGGTCGACTCAGGAGGTTTAAGTATTCCCTGCATGA
Organism: Triticum aestivum; assembly: GCF_018294505.1. Taxonomy (NCBI): domain Eukaryota; kingdom Viridiplantae; phylum Streptophyta; class Magnoliopsida; order Poales; family Poaceae; genus Triticum; species Triticum aestivum. Next base: position 768,760,088 of record NC_057798.1, on the reverse strand, counting down.
TTAGCATGACGAATATATTTCAACCAACAGAGTCACCGCTCATATCACCTTGCCATGCCATACCAGACATAACCGTCCCGACGGAGACCGACGACAACTCATGCCTACCCAAGGCAGAGGTTTTCCCGGGTTCATGCCGGTATGCATGCAAGGCACATGAGGGTGATTATCATCACAAGTGTGTTCATTTCCAACAGCATGGAAATCAATAACATGCACCCATGCATATGATCATATCACATGAAATAACAAGTCCTTCGAAATGCGGTGGTGTTATAAATGCATCAACGATCACACCAAAAATGTTATGCCGGGATTCAGAATGCTTCCCTTCAATGTTGTGGAAAGGCAGGGTGCACTCCAAAACTTGAAACATTTCTCCCGTCTTCAAAAATCCTATTTTAGCAATATAAAAGAATTAACACACAAAATAAAAACAGCACCAAAAGTTGTTCTGAAAATTTTCCAAATAAATCTTAAAATAAACTAGGTGAAATTTGAGAGAGGTAGGAAAAAGAATCAACTCATTTGGAGTTATATTTAAAAAGTTATAGACAGTCAAAGTTCTGGTCAAAATCTGATTTTAAAAATAAGACAGAAAACAGAAAAAAAACGGTTCGATTAATCACGTACACGTCGAAAGCGTAATCTGGAAATACGCTTCCACTTACTCCGCATGGACTGTGCGTGGTCACTGACAGTGGGTCCTAGGTGGCCCACTAGTCAGGTTTGACTAGTCCGCCCTCCTCCTTCTCCCTCTGTCCCGAGCGGAGGCGGAACTCCGGCGACCAACACCGGCGAGCGGCGGCTCCTCGCGGCCTCTGGAGGGCGGGGATGGATCCGCGGATCGAGGGCGATCCTACTGGTAGTCGCTGGGTCGGCGGGGACGGCGTGAGCTGTCGGCGGCGAGCTCCTCGGCAGAGGAAAGCTTCGGGGAAAAGTGGTTTCAGGGCGGCGGTGGTTCTCGATCGAAATGGAGTAGGGGGGAGTGTTCAGGGGAGGCAGAGAAGGCTTCTGGTGAAGAGATTGGAGAGGGGGAAGTTCTGGTTGCGCCGAACGGAGCCGGGGGGGCGGCGGTGGCCGAACTGACCGGAGAGGTTGAAGAAGACCTGCTCCCCTCCAATTGGTGGCGATGGGGGTGCTAGTGAGATGGTGTGAGGCTACCTGAGGGCTCGGAGACGCTCGGGGCTTCCTTAAATAGGCGATGGAGGTCGGTTCCGAGGCGGCCGGAGATAAGAACGACGGCGGACCGCCATGCTGTAGCTAGGGCGACGTGGCGGCGACGAGCGCTAGGGGACGAAGCTGTGGATGAGCACGCACTGCTCACAGGGGCAGGTGGCGAGCTGGGGTGGCTTGGGCGGCACCGACCACGGTCGGGCCTGCTAGCGGCCGGCAGCTAGCCGCCACGGCCATCCTGGTGGTGGCGCTGTGGGGCGCCAGGTTGGTCGGAGTGGTGTGGCAGTGCAGGGGGACACGACGAGTGGGCTGGGGCCGGGTTTTGAGTGCAGGGTGGGACGTGGCGACTCGGGTGCATGCGGGTGCCAAACGCACGCTCTGGGCGCGCCCAGAGCACGCCCGGGGTGTGCTCGACGATATGCCATGGCAGCCTAGAGAGTTCCAAACTAAACGAGAGTTAGCAGAAGTAGGTTATGGGCTAGGGCAAAACTTTAGGACATGCTGGTTAGGTCAGGAGCTCAAGCTCACAATGCAATGAAATCATGCCGAAACTGGTCATGCACTCAGGGTGTTTGACAGAATGCCAAAGGCACCTAGGCAAGTCTTGGAGTGGTCAAAAACTCCAGATGGAAGTCTCTTTGGATGAATGAGAAGGTGGTGAGGTTAGTTGATCAAAAGCAGAAACTTGTTAGTGCAAGTTTAGCAGAATTTCAATTCTGGACAGGAAATAAATGACATTATTTCATGAACCAAAAATGATCCAAAGGGTGCATGCTCCTGGACTTAAGGGTTTAACATCGAGGACTACAAGTAGGAGAAAGAATCAAGGGTTAAAGAGCAAGAAAAAATATGGTTGCTGTACAAACCATCCAGTTGGTCCAGAATGAAGATGAGGTTGATTCACTCAATTCTTTCAAAGAACATAAATAGGTTTTTGCACAAAGTGGAATAATAGGCTCCTACTGACCTCCCCTAATTTTGGTAGAAGTTTTAAAGAAATATTTAAATAGGTTGTAGTGTAAAATGCACTCTGGACCAGAGAAGAAAAATTGAGTGCAGGGCTCAAAATATTTCATGAATGAAATATATTTTTGCATAAAAGTGATTTAAAAACATCACCTGACATCTCCAACTTTTGGTTGGAATTTTAAGTGAATCTATCAAATGGTTGTAGTTCAAATATGGCCATTTAACCTTGAAAAACCATTTTCAAGAAAATAAAGATCAAGCAACTTAATTATTTAATTAGTTACACTGATAAAAGGAAAGTTTTCTTGAGAGGTTAAACAAGTCCAATAACATACTTGAAAAGTTCACTCTTTGGGAAAAACTCATCACAACAGGGAAGGAAATGATTTAAAAAATCAAAAAGGAGCTCAGAAATCCAAAGTTTTAATTCCTGGCAAAATTTTTAATTCATTAAAACAAGGTCAATTTTTTTTGGGGTGTCACAGGAGAAGGATGAGGCTGGCTGCTCGGGCGCGCCGGTGCAGGCGGAGAAGGAGGCGGAGTGCCGCCACGCGCCGGAGAAGGAGCCGGCCGAGTGCCCTGATCGTCACTCGCCGGAGGAGGAGGCGGTGGAGGAGGCGGAGTGCCCTGACTCGCCGGAGGAGGAGGAGGAGGCGGAGGCGTCCAGTTCGTAAGGTTGATGAGATCCTTCCGCCATAGGCATGGAGTCTTCAGAGCAGAACCCAGCCGATACTCCCCTTCACCGGTAGGGTGGTCAAGCCGGAGGTCCTCAAATCCCTCCGTTATTTCATCGACCATCACCTTAGCATATCCTTCTGGAATCGGCCGGCAGTGAAAAGTTGAGTCGGGTTTAGTAGGATAAACAGAGCCAACAGCCGCCTTGACCTTCAAATTGCTCCATTGCACCATAAGGTGGCAATTTTCAGCATCCGTCATAGCATCCACGGGATAGCTGGCAGGAGCCATCAAGGCATGCTCTGGCTGAAGCAGCTCGGTGGAAGCCACGCTGCTTCTCCGCTGAGATGGCGGGGTAGCTTCGGGGGAAGTTTCGGCAGGTCGTTTGCTGTGATCTGCTTCTCGTTCCTCTAGCCCCATTACCCTTTCGTGCAGCGCCTGCAGTTGGCTCTGCTCCAGTTTCTTCCTCCTCTCCTGGGTTTTGTAACCCCCTGCGTCCGGAAATCCAGCCTTCCACGAAACGGAGCCTGGCGCGCCTCGTGTTCGTCCAGGGTGCTCAGGATTGCCGAGGGCCATTGTGAGCTCGTCCTTCTCCCTGTCTGGAACGAACGCCCCTTGCTGCGCTGCTTCGATATATTGCTGAATCCTCTTGACTGGTATGTCCAATTGTTCGTCCGTCCAAATGCACTTCCCTGTTATAGGGTCCAAGGATCCGCCGGCCCCAAAGAACCAAGTTCGGCAACGTTCTGGCCAGTTCATTGTCTCTGGTTCGATCCCTTTATCAAGCAGATCATTCTCAGCCTTGGCCCACTTAGGCCGGGCTACGAGGTAGCCACCTGACCCCGTGCGATGGTGAAGCTTCTTCTTCTCAGCATTTCTCTTGTTTGTCGCCGACATCTTTTTACTCTTTTCCGATGTCTTGTGGGCCACAAATGCGGGCCAGTCATCTCTGATCTTCTCATATTTTCCCATGAATTCCGGTGTCTCATTTTTTCCGACATACCTATTGAGGTCTTTCTTCCAATTCCTGAATAGGTCTGCCATCTTCCTCAGAGCAAACGACTTGATTAATGGCTCTATAACTGGCTTCTCCGGATCATCCTCCGGCGGTAGGGTGAAATTTGACTTCAGCTCAGTCCAAAGATTCTTTTTCTGCATCTCATTGACATAAGACACCTCAGGGTCTTCGTTCTTAGGCTTATACCATTGCTGGATGCTGATCGGGATCTTGTCCCTAACCAGAACCCCGCACTGAGCAACAAATGCCTTCTTTGTCCGGTAGGGTTCAATCGGTTGGCCGTCACGCGTGATTTGTATGATCTCAAACTTTTCATCCGAGCTCAACTTTTTCTTCGGGCCTCGTCTCTTTACCGAAGTTGTGCTCGATCCGGAGGGCTAGAAAAAAGAACAAAGACGAGAGTTAATTAATATGTGTACATACCAAAACAATGAATGCATCAATTAGCTAGTCAGCACAGGCTTAACTAATATATATACCTGGTCGGACTCGGTTTGGTGATCACCGGAGCCGTCCTCACGGTCTACTTCTTCACCCTCTCCTTCTTGCACCGGCATTGGGTCATCGGAGCCATGTAAATCATAGCCAGCTGCTTCTTCACCCTCTCCTTCCAGACCATCATTGTCGTTGAGAAACATCAACGAGGAGACGGCATCACTTCCTTGTGTGATTATGTCCCTCAACAATGCTTCTTGTGCTTCGTCTCGGGGGGTGTCCATAGTTTCTACAAATATTTACAACATGGCAATTATTATTCAAACATGACAGATATGGATATATTAGTGGCAAACGTAGAACTAGCTAGCTAATCATAATAAGGAATCATATTAGTGGCCTCGACGCTGCTTCTCTAGGGTTTGGGGTGGCCTCGACAACGCTTCAAGGGTTAGGGGGTGGCCTCGAGAACGCTTCAAGCTAGGAGGGGGTAATATCGACCCCCCCCACGTGTTGAAGCTATCGGGAGGGGGTCGGCGTTGAACACTACATCTATGTCCCACAAGTGACATGGGCATCGACGCCCGCGGTAGGGTAGAGGGTCGTGGATCGCCGAGCGGTCGAGGGTCAAGGGGTCGAGGATCGCCGAGGGGTCGGGAGGCTGCCTAGTGTCAAAGGATTCAACAAAACCATGTCTTCATCATTAGGCGAAAGTAACAGGTGCATGATGGTACGAAGCTCTCCAAAGTTATTTTGGAACGGAGTCCCAGATAGGATAATTCGCTTTTTGGTACAAAGTTCAGCAAGAACCTTCCGAATATCGTTATTTGGAAGGCCTTTGCTGAAACTCGTACAAAAAGGCAAATTATCCTATCCGGGACTCCATTCCAGAATAACTTTGGAGGACTTCGTACCATCATGCCATGGTTACTTCCGGCTAATGATGAAGCCATGGATTTCTTCAATACTTTGACACTATAGGAACCCTCGACCCTGAAACCTTCGACCCTTGACCCCTTAACGACCCTCGACCCTGAAACCTTCGACCCTTGACCCCTTAACGACCCTCGACCCTCTACCCTAGTTCCCGACCGCCAAACCCTCGGTGATCCTCGACACCCTCATTATATCGACAACGAAGCAACATACATATACATGGGAAAATAATGTTATCGGGGAGGGGGTATCGGTACCCCCCCCCCCTCGTGTCAAAGTTTCTTCTTTCTCCTCTATTCCTTTCTTTCTTCTTCTCCTCTTATTTTTCTTCTTATCCCTCGAGAAAGGAAAATAAGCAAAAAGGAAGAAAAGAGGAAGAAGGAAGAAGGAAGAAGAAGAAGAAAAAGAAGAAGAAAAAAAAGAGGAGAAGAAGAAAAGAATAGAGGAGAAGAAGAAAAAATAGAATTTTTTTTCTATTTTTTCTTCTTCTCCTCTATTCCTTTCTTCTTCTCCTCTTCTTTTTCTTCTTTTTTCTTCTTCTTATTTATTTCTCCTCCTCTCCCCTCTTCTTCTCCTTTCTTCCTCTTCTTATTTCCTTTTTCCTCTCATTCTTTTTCTTCTTCTTCCTTCTTAAAAATACATGAAGTAGTATTGCCTAATTCATTTTTCATATGAATATACAAACATTTGCATATTTACACTAACTAATATCACCAAAAAAATCTATGAACAGAAAAAAATCCTAATTTTTCTAAAAAACTATCTTTTGCATTGTTCACATACACATATACATTATAGCCACATACACATATACATCACATATGAACAAAAAAATTAAAACATAAAAAAACAAAGCATAAATATAAGAAAAGAGCTTAAACATTAAAAGAGTCGGGTGGCAGCTCAC
>NC_057798.1:768746694-768753837 GCF_018294505.1 Triticum aestivum | reverse complement strand
TGGCGATAAAATCTAAAAAACGCCAAGTCTTTGCTTATATAGAAAAGGCTTTGGTCCCGGTTCGTGCCACGACCCGGGACTAATGCCCCCCTTTAGTCCCGGTTGGTGCCACCAACCGGGACCAAAGGCCAATTTTCAGCAGCCCAAAGGGCGGGAAGCGGCGGCCTTTGGTCCCGGTTGGTGGCACCAACCAGGACTAAAGGGGGGCATTAGTCCTGGGTCGTAGCACCAACCGGGACAAATGCACCCCTTTAGCCCCGGTTGGTGCCACCAACCGGGACCAAAGGCCTGTGCTGCCCCAAACCTAATATTTAGACCCACCTCGCTAGTTGAGAGGGAGGCGCACCTGTTTATAAGGTGCGGTGCGCCTTCCCTCTCGAGCTCCTCTCTTAAGCAGGCTTTCGGGCCTAACCCTGCAGTCTGTGCCTGTGGGCCTACTGGGCCTCCTGCGGGCCTGAATCCTGGCCCATGGTAGGGTTTCTAGTCGTATTCAGGCAGTGGGGGCCCAGTAGGTGGCACTTTTTTTTGTTTTTTTTGTTTTATGCGTTGCTTTATTTAGTTTATTTTGTTTCTATTTACAACAAAATACTTATTGTTGCTATATTTATTTATTTTCCAGTTTTTTGTTTTGTTTTCTGCATTATTTATTTTCTTTTGTTTTTTTCTTTATTTTTTAATTCTTTTTGCTTTTAGTTTTAGAAAAATTATAAACTTTCTGTTAGTGCCATTAGTTTTCAAATTTGAAAACACTTTTTTTGTTTTCTTTGTTGCTTTATTCATTTTATTTTGTTTCTACTTACAATAAAATACTTATTGTTGCTATTTTTATTTTTTCCCAGTTTTTTTGTTTTGTTTTCTGCATTAATTATTTTCTTTTGGTTTTTTGCTTTATTTTTTAATTCTTTTTGCTTTTAGGTCAGCAAAATTATAAACTTTCTGTTTGTGCCATTAGTTTTCTTTGAAATTTGTGTGAATCACAAGTTTGTGAGCTCAACAAGGCGTGTAGAGGGACGGGCTTATAAACCGGTGTGAGCACCCTTCGGTTGGCGAGGTTTTCAAATTCATAGTTTTCAAATGAACTCCGAAAAAGTTGGCATAGCATGTGCATGTACAAAACGGACAATGGTATCATACTCGTCTGTTACAAAGTTGGCATGGTATCATCATATATAATAGTTGCGGGAGAAAGTCTTCACTTTTTCTTCGCTTGTGTCGTTTGCTTATTGCGCCGTAACCATGGATAATCTTCATCGTTTATCAGGATGCTTGGGTCAGCCTTGACTTTGAAGGGGGGAATTTCATGAAACTTTTCTTGCCCTCCACTCCCAGGATGTCCCTTTTTCCTGAAAGAACTATGTGGCGCTTTGGCTCATTGTATGATGTATTCGCTTCCTTATCTTTTCTTTTTCCTCGGTCTAGTAGACATGTCCTTCACATAGATAACCTGTGCCACATCATTGGCTAGGACGAACGGTTCGTCAGTGTACCCAAGATTTTTCAGATCCACTGTTGTCATTCCGTACTGTGGGTCTACCTGTACCCCGCCTCCTGACAGATTGACCCACTTGCACTTAAACAAAGGGACCTTAAAATCTACTCCGTAGTCAAGTTCCCATATGTCTACTATGTAACCATAATATGTGTCATTTCCATTGTCGGTTGCTCCATCAAAGCGGACACCGCTGTTTTGGTTTGTGCTCTTTTCATCTTGGTCAATCGTGTAAAATGTATTCCCATTTATCTCGTATCCTTTCCAAATCATTACAGTCGAAGATGGTCCCCTGGACAACAAGTACAGCTCATCACAAACAGTGCTGTCACCTCTGAGACGTGTTTCCAACCAACTGCTGAAAGTCCTGATGTGTTCACATGTAATCCAGTCGTCGCACTGCTCCGGGTGTTTGGAGCGCAGACTATTCTTGTGTTCATCGACATATGGGGTCACCAAGGTAGAGTTCTGTAGAACTGTGTAGTGTGCTTGAGACCAAGAATATCCGTCCCTGCATATTATTGAGTCCCTTCCAAGCGTGCCTTTTCCAGTCAGTCTCCCCTCATACCGCGATTTAGGGAGACCTATCTTCTTAAGGCCAGGAATGAAGTCAACACAAAACACGATGACATCCTCTGTTTGATGGCCCATGGAGATGCTTCCTTCTGGCCTAGCGCGGTTACGAACATATTTCTTTAGAACTCCCATGAACCTCTCAAAGGGGTACATATTGTGTAGAAATACGGGCCCCAGAATGACAATCTCGTCGACTAGATGAACTAGGACGTGCGTCATGATATTGAAGAAGGATGGTGGGAACACCAGCTCGAAACTGACAAGACATTGCACCACATCACTCCTTAGCGTTGGTACGATTTCTGGATCGATCACCTTCTGAGATATTGCATTGAGGAATGCACATAGCTTCACAATGGCTAATCGGACGTTTTCCGGTAGAAGCCCCCTCAATGCAACCAGAAGCAGTTGCGTCATAATCACGTGGCAGTCATGAGACTTTAGGTTCTGGAACTTTTTCTCTGGCATATTTATTATTCCCTTTATATTCGACGAGAAGCCAGTCGGGACCTTCATACTGAGCAGGCATTGAAAGAATATTTCTTTCTCTTCTTTCGTAAGAGCGTAGCTGGCAGGACCTTCATACTGCTTCGGAGGCATGCCCTTTTTTTGTGCAAGCGTTGCAGGTCCTCTCATGCCTTAGGTGTATCTTTTGTCTTCCCATACACGGCCAAGAAGCCTAGCAGGTTCACGCAAAGGTTCCTCGTACGTGCATCACGTCGATCGAAGAGCGGACCTCTAGGTCTTTCCAGTAGGGTAGGTCCCAAAATATAGATTTCTTCTTCCACATGGGTGCATGATTCTCAGCGTCATTCGGAACAGCTAGTCCGCCGGGACCCTTTCCAAGGATTACGTGTAAATCATTAACCATAGCAAGTACGTGATCACCGTACGCATAGCGGGCTTCTTCCGGTGATCTGCCTCGCCTTTGAAATGCTTGCCTTTCTTTTGACATTGATGGTTGGTCGGAAAAAATTGACGATGGCCCAGGTACACATTCTTCCTGCAGCTTCCCAGGTATATACTATCGGTGTCAAGTAAACAGTGCGTGCATGCGTGGTATCCCTTGTTTGTCTGTCCTGAAAGGTTACTGAGAGCGGGCCAATTGTTGATGGTCACGAACAGCAACGCCTTTAGGTCAAATTCCTCCTTTTTGTGCTCATCCCACGTACGTACACCGTTTCCATTCCACAGCTGTAAAAGTTCTTCAACTAATGGCCTTGGGTACACATCAATGTCGTTGCCGGGTTGCTTAGGGCCTTGGATGAGAACTGGCATCATAATGAACTTCCGCTTCATGCACATCCGAGGAGGAAGGTTATACATACATAGAGTCACGGGCCAGGTGCTGTGATTGCTGCTCTGCTCCCCGAAAGGATTAATGCCATCCGCGCTTAAAGCAAACCATACGTTCCTTTGGTCCTTTGCAAACTCATCCCAGTACTTTCTCTCAATTTTTCTCCACTGCGACCCGTCAGCGGGTGCTCTCAACTTCTCGTCTTTCTTACGGTCCTCACTGTGCCATCGCATCAACTTGGCATGCTCTCCGTTTCTGAACAGACGCTTCAACCGTGGTATTATAGGAGCATACCAAATCACCTTCGCAGGAACCCTCTTCCTGGGAGGCTCGCCGTCAACATCACCAGGGTCATCTCGTCTGATCTTATACCGCAATGCACCGCATACCGGGCATGCGTTCAGATCCTTGTAGGCACCGCGGTAGAGGATGCAGTCATTAGGGCATGCATGTATCTTCTCCACCTCCAATCCTAGAGGGCATACGACCTTCTTTGTTGCGTATGTACTGTCGGGCAATTCGTTATCCTTTGGAAGCTTCTTCTTCATTATTTTCAGTAGCTTCTCAAATCCTTTATCAGGCACAGCATTCTCTGCCTTCCACTACAGCAATTCGAGTACGGTACCGAGCTTTGTGTTGCCATCTTCGCAATTGGGGTACAACCCCTTTTTGTGATCCTCTAACATGCGATCGAACTTCAGCTTCTCCTTTTGACTTTCGCATTGTGTCCTTGCATCGACAATGACCCGGCGGAGATCATCATCATCGAGCACATCGTCTGGTTCCTCTTGATCTTCAACAGCTTCGCCCATTGCAGCACCATCGTGCACATCGTCTGGTGCATCTTGACGTTCAGTAGCATCACCGTATTCAGGGGGCACATAGTTGTCATCGTACTCTTCTTCCTCGCCGTCTTCCATCATAACCCCTATTTCTCCGTGCCTCGTCCAAACATTATAGTGTGGCATGAAACCCTTGTAAAGCAGGTGGGTGTGAAGGATTTTCCGGTCAGAGTAAGACTTCGTATTCCCACATATAGGGCATTGACAACACATAAAACCATTCTGCTTGTTTGCCTGAGCCACTTCGAGAAAATCATGCACGCCCTTAATGTACTCGGAGGTGTGTCTGTCACCGTACATCCATTGCCGGTTCATCTGCGTGCATTATATATAATTAAGTGTGTCAAAAATCATTACAGAACATCATGAATAGATAATTAAGTGACCAAATTAATAGAAGTTCATCATCACATAAAAACCAAAGTACATACATAGTTCTCATCTAACAACATAAAGCTCTGCAGAGCATCTAAATTAATTAAACCATACATTGAAACTATGTAAAACATTTCAATGCGAAAACAAATGCGATCATAATCGCAACCAAGGTAACAACTGATCCAACGGCATAGTGATACCAAGCCTCGGTATGAATTGCATATTTTCTAATCTTTCTCATCTTCAAGCGCATTGCATCCATCTTGATCTTGTGATCATCGACGACATCCGCAACATGCAACTCCAATATCATCTTCTCCTCCTCAAGTTTTTTTATTTTTTCCTTCAAGAAATTGTTTTCTTCTTCAACTAAATTTAACCTCTCAACAATAGGGTCGGTTGGAATTTCCGGTTCAACAACCTCCTAGATAAATAAAATCTATGTCATGTTCGTCGGCATAATTTTCATAAACAATAAATGAACCAATAGTTATGAAAAGATAATATATACCACATCCGAATCATAGACAGGACGAGGGCCGACGGGGGCGGATACCAAAACCATCACACTATATAAGATGCAATAATAAAAGTAAGAAAATAATACAAGTATCTATCTAAACAAACAAGTAATAATATTTTTCCTTTCAGAAAGAAGATAAGAACAAGAGGCTCACCACGGTGGTGCCGGCGATGAGATCGGCGCGGGTGATCGACGGCGATGAAGATGGGGACGGGGCGTGCCGCTAAACCTAGATAAATATTGAGGAAAATGGAGCTTGGCGGTCGAGCTTGGAGAGGAGAAACCTTAAGTAGTGTGGCTCGGGCATTCAACCGAACACCTTGTGTGCATAGGAGGTGAGCTAGAGCACCACCAAGCCCTCTCCCCCTCGGCTAGAAAAAACAGAGCAGTGTGCTCTGCTCTTGTGCGAGGGGCTATATATAGGCAGCACCATTAGACCCGGTTGGTGGCATGAACCGGGACTAAAGAGAACCCTTTGGTCCCGGTTCATGCCACCAACCGGGACCAATAGTGGTGGGCCAGGAGCCAGGACCATTGGTCCCGGTTCGTCCCAACAATCGGGACCAAAAGGTCCGGACGAACCGGGACCAATGGCCCACGTGGCCCGGCCGGCCCCCTGGGCTCACGAACCGGGGCAAATAGCTCCATTGGTCCCGGTTCTGGATTGAACCGGGACTAATGGGCTGAACTGGCCTGGGCCATTGCCCCCTTTTCTACTAGTGAGCAAAAGAAATCAACTCAAAAAACTTTTATAAACCTCTAGTATTATTTAAACTAAAATTATATAAAATTTATGCAACCAAAATTATCAAAGTATTTTCTGTTCAAAACATTAAAAGCAAAAAAAATCATGTTAGAAACTTTAATAGCAAAAAGAATTATCATAAAGAATTTTTGTGTTAGAAACTAAAATAACAAAATCTATTTTTGAATATCATGATAAAACATAGTAATATTAAATAACAGGAAAAAGAATCACTCAAAAATTTATTTTCACAGTAAAGTTATTCAAAAACTAGTGATTCACACAAATTTCAAAAAATTCAAATTTAAACTATTCAAATTGGAAAACAAATGGCACTAACAGAAAGTTTATAATTTTTATTACCTAAAAGCAAGAGGAACTAAAAAATAAAGCAAAAAACAAAAGAAAATAAATAATGCAACAACAGAAAAAAAACTGGGAAAAATAAAAAATGCCACCTACTAGGCCACCATGGCGTGAATACGACTAGAAACCCTGTCATGGGCCAGGATTCAGGCCCGCAGAAGGCCCAGTAGGCCCATCAGGCATAGCAACGACAATTAGGCCCGTAAGCCTGCAAATGGAAAGGAGTTCGAGAGGGGTGCGGCAGTGGGGCTTATAAACCACTGCACGCCCCTCTCAATTAGCGAGGTGGGACTAAAGTTTTGCCCACGGGCAGCACAGGGCCTTTGGTCCCGGTTGGTGGCACCAAGCGGGACTAAAGGGTGGCAATGGTCCCGGCTGGTGGCACCAACCGGTACCAATGCCCCCCTTTTGTCCCGGTTGGTGCCACCAACCGGGACCAAAGGCCCCTTCCCGCCCTTTGGGCTGCTGAAAAGAGGCATTTGGTATCGGTTGGTGGCATCAACCGGAACCAAAGGGGGGCATTAGTACCGGTTGCTGCCACGAACCGGTACCAAAGGGTTTGGTATATAAGGACTTGTGAAAAATTTTAGTTCATCTCGTAGTTGCCTCCCGACGCCGCGCAGAACACCACGACGCCGCCAGGCTGCCGGACCGTGCCCTCACCGTCGCCTATGCCCTCTCCCTCGCCGTGCGCCGTCCTCATCGCCTACCTCGAGCCCGCCGTCCTCGTCGCCTACCTCGAGCCCGCCGTCCTCGTCGCCGACGCGCCCTCGGCCATGCCCTCGCCGCCGCTAAAGCCCTCTGCCCCGACGCGCCCCTGCCCGCCCCGACGACGCCCGCCGTCCTTGTCGCCGGCGCCCTCTGCACCGACGCGGCCCTGCCCACCACTGACGCCCTCTGCTCCACTGTGCGCCCCTGCCCCGACGC
>NC_057798.1:768740695-768745717 GCF_018294505.1 Triticum aestivum | reverse complement strand
TCGAGGGTCATCGAGGGGTTGATGGTCGTCGAGGGGTCAATGGGTCGAGCGTCGTCGAGGGTCGAGGGTCGTCGTGGAGTCAATTTTTTCTGTATTAGATGATGGTGATAATGATGATGATATATGAAAACTAGCTTGGGCAATTTTTTTTACTAGATGATGATATATATATATATATGATGATATATGAAAACTTTTTTAGATGTATATACATGATGATGATGATGTAATTTTGTTTGATGATATATGATGATGTAATTGTGTCGATATATATACCCCCTCCCCGATAACTTTGACATGAGGGGGGGTCGATATACCCCCACCCCGATAACTTCGACATGAGGGAGGGTCGATATACCCCCTCCCCGATAACATTTTTTTCTATGTATATGTCGTTGTTGTTGATATACCCCCTCCCCGCTAACTTCAACAAGAGAGGGGGTCGATATACCCCCTCCCCGATAACATTTTTTCTATCTATATGTCGTCGTTGTCGATATACCCCCTCCCCGATAACTTCGACATGAGGAGAAGAAGAAGGAGAAGAAGAGGAGAGGAAGAAGAGGAGAGAAAAATAAGAAGAAGAAGAAGAAGAAAAAAAGGAGAAGAAGGAATAGAGGAAAAGAAGAAAAAATAGAAAACAGTTTCTATTTTTTTCTTCTTCTCCTCTATTCCTTCTTCTTCTCCTCTATTCCTTCTTCTTCTCCTCTTTTTTTTCTTCTTTTTTTTCTTCTATTTTTTCTTCTTCTTCTCCTCTATTTTCTCTTCTTATTTCTCTTCTTATTTTTTATCGGGAACAAGGGTGTCGGGAACTAAGGTGTCGGAAACTAGGGTAGAGGGTGTCGGGTCGCCAAGGGGTCGAGGGTCGTCGAGGGGTCAAAGATCACCGAGGGATCTATGTTTTCCACTATTAATATATACATATCTCATGTTTGTATATTAATTGCCATGTTGTAATATTGCAGAAACTATGGATCAACAAAGAGACTTCGAATAAGAAGAGATATTGGGGGACATAATCTGTGACGGACGTGATGCCATGTCGTTTCTCAACGACATTGAAGAAGGTCTAGAAGGAGAGGAAGCAGGCTACGGTGATCAAACAATGGAGGAGGAAAGTCATGATTATGATGGTGGCTCTGGTGACCGTGATGACGGCTCCAATGACCGAATAGAGTCGGGATCAGCTGTTGCAAAGTCCGGCGAGGTATATAGCCCTCTGGATCAAGCAAAACTTTAGTAAAGAAACGAGGCCCAAAGAAAAAGTTGCGCTCGGATGAAAGGTTGACGATCACAGAAATCGCGCGCGATGGCCAACCGATTAAACCCCTCCGGACCAAGGAATCATTTTCTGCTCGGCGCGGGGTTCTTGTTAGGGACATGATCCGATCAGCATCGAGCTATGGAATCAGCCTACGAAGGAAGAGCTTCAAGTTTCTTTTGTCGAAGATAGACAAAAAAATGATCTTTGGAAAGCGCTGAAGGTAAATTCACCCTACCAGAAGAGGAGGATCCGGAGAAGCCAGTTATAGGGCCATTGATCAAGTCTCATGCTCTGGAGAAATGGCAGATCTATTCAGGAGGTGGAAGAATGAGTTGAAAGCAACATATGTCGACCAAGACAAGACTCCAGAATTCACCGGCCGATTTGAGAAGATAAGAGATCACTGGCCCGCATTTGTGGCCAACAAGACATCAGAGAGGAGTAAGAAGATTTGAGCGATTAACATAATAAATGCTGCAAAGGAGCATCACCATCGCATGGGGTCAGGTGGCTACCTCAAAGCTCGGCCGTTGTGGGACAAGGCTGAGCAGGACCTGATTGCTAAAGGGGTCGAACCAGAGACATTGCACTGGCCAGACCGTTCAAGGACTTGGTTCTTCGGGGTTGGGGGAACTTTGGACCCTAAAACAGGGAAGTGCTACTAGACGGACAAGCAACTTGCAACACCCATCACGAAGTTTCGGAAAGCAATTGACGAAGTGTAGGAAGGGACGTTCGTTCCCGACAAATAGAACGACGAGCTCACAAGGGCCCTCTGGAATCCTGAGCACCCTGGACGAACACGAGGCACGCCAGGCTCTGTTGCATGGAAAGTTGGGTTTCCCGACGCAGGCGGTTACAAAACCCAAGAGAGGAGGAGAAAAGTGGAGCAGAGCGAACTGCAGGAGCTTAAGGCAAGGGTACAAAAGCTATAGGAAAGACAAGATGTTGAGAACCAGCAGCTGCGAGATCTTGCCCAAGAAGCTACCCCAGAAGCTACCCCGCCATCTTAGCGGAGAAGCGGTGTGGCTTCCACCGAGCTCGTTCAGCAGCCTGACTTGATGGGTCCTAGCTACCACGTGGATTTTATCACGGATTCACACCAGTGCCACCTTATGACGCAATGGCTTCAGCTCAAAGTCAAGGCAGGTGTCGGCTCTGTGTTCCCTCCTTCACCAGGAGCAACTTTTCACTGCCGTCCGATTCCACAAGGCTATGTTGTTGTGATGGTCGAAGAAATAACGAAGGGATTTGAGGAGCTCCAGCTTGAGCACCCTACAGGTGATGGGGAGACTCAGCTGGGTCTTGCTCTGAAGACTCTGTGTCTATGGCGGAAGGAGCACATCAAGCTTCTCAACTTCACGGCTCCTGCGAGTCAGCTGGGCACTCCGCCTCCTCCGCCTCCTCCTCCTCCTCTGGTGAGTAATCAAGGCACTCCGCCTCCTGCTCCGGCACGTGAAGGCGGCAGTACTCCGCCTCCTTCTCCGCCTGCTTCGGCGCATCCGAGCAGCCCGCCTCTTCCTTCGCCGCCTCGTAAGCGATGGCAGAACACAGATGCTGCCGCTCCGGCTGCTCCGGCGTGTCATAGCAGTCCGCCTCCGGCTGCTCCGCCTCTTAAGCAAATAAAGAAGACATTCGCAGCCGCTCCGGCTGCTCCGGCGTCTAGCAGTACAGCCAGAGGCGGGAGGCAATACAAATTCGGTCCATCGTCTCTCAAGCCTCTAGAGAAGTTACCATACGAGAGGAGTGATGAGAAAAACCAGAAGATCTCTGAAGGCCAAGTGAATGACTTCTTTCAATCGGTAAAAGCTAAGAAACATCCACCTCCGAAGGAGAAGATAGATCCGGTGAAAGCGAAGCGCACTTTGGATGCCCTGACGCGAGCACCACCGCCTCCGTCGCAATCCAACTATGACCGCGTTATTGAAAGGACATATAAGGAAGCGAAGCGGTCGGGAAGTACTTGCACCGATCAAAGGTTAGCAGAACGAAGGAGAGGGAAACAAATTCTCCAGCTCGGCAAACAAGCGAAGCAATCGTGCCCCCGCTCAATTTGTCTAGCGATATCGTCGCTAATCTTCCAGGGATGCTGCTCGGTACCAATCCTGGAGATTACATGCCCGACGATGCACTTTTTGATACAATGGAGGTGGACACATTAAAATTGCAGCACGGGAAGCCTCCTGTCAAACCTGGTACTCCTCTAACAACGATGATGCAAAGATTCCATGACTGGTACATGGACATCTGCAGGAAGTCTGGGGCGGATACTTTGACGCTGAGAGTTAAAGACGAGCACGACCTCGTTGAAATTGACCCGCTGTCTGTTCCATATGAGGAGTTCTTCCAGTTTTTCAATCAAAAGGCCCTCGATAAAACAATTATCACTTGCTACTGTCTATAAGTACTACTTCTCTGTAATTAATTAAGTCTCTATATCTAGCTCAGCTCTTCAATTGCATGTATATATAATTATCCTCACTATATTATGCAGATTGAAGATCGCCGAATTGAAAAAAAGACAAGTAGGTGATATTGGGTTCATTAACACAAATCTCATGGATGAATGAAATGTTAAACATGATCCCAAAGATAACGAGGCCAACTTGCTACGATCGTTACTTCGAAATCAGAGCAAAGCTACAATACTCTTTCCTTACCTATACAAGTGAGTGTTACTGTCTTGTGCATATTCAGTTTCCCTTATTACTCGAGGTTATAGTAATGTAATTGATGAGTTATGCATGCGTGCGCAGCTTCCACTTTATTCTGCTAGAGATTAAGCTTGAGCAGGGACTAGTAACCATCATAGACTCCAAACGAGAAAATCCGGAGGAGTATGCGACCATGACTAAAATGCTCGAGAAGTAAGTTCAATCGATCATTATTGCACCATATTGGCAACTTTGTTCATTTCCTGATATCAAGTAATTGTTTTCTTTGTCAGGCAGGGTTTGGAAAAAGTTCACCACACAAGCTCCGGAACTGCCGACGCAACTGCGATTTAACCACCCGAAAGTAAGTACTAGCTACGAGCTAGTTCCATGCATCTCCCATTGATTCTAGCTAGTTTCATCAATACCATTTAGCATGCTTGCTTATCAGTTTGATTGACCTCTATTTCTTGTAAAGTGGCTGTGGCAGGAACCCGGAAATGATTTCTGTGGATACTACATTTGCGAGTTCATCCGCCACACCACCTGTGAGTGGAGCTACTCTAAACAACAATATGAAGTGTGTAAGCAATAATATTCACAATTTTCTTTTATTACCATCATTTGTGTTAAGTTTCATTCATATATATGTATCGACCCCCTTCTTTAAATTAGATGTTTCAGATGCGGGATGAACTCCTACCACAAGATCGCATACGAGCAATTCAAGAGGAATTAGCGAGATTCTTTCTTGACCACATCATCGACAAACACGGAGAATACCATGTGGAAGTTGAGTTCAGATATTAGGGGATTTTGTAAGAGATCTTATATTGTATATATATATATATGGAGCCAGTAGCATCGAATAGATATACGAAAACTTGTTGTTTGACCAATCTACCGGAGAAGGATAGGTCGATCACTTCTCTCTGTGTATATGTTCATGACAATCTTCTGTACTTAATGGTTTCCTTCATTTGCTTACTAGCTAGCTAGCGTGTCCAGTCCTCTCTATACGTATAGTACGTAGCGTCAACCAAGCACGGAGATAAGAGAGGACACTTCTCTCTATTAGCTAGCTAACACAATAATTAACCCTAC
>NC_057798.1:768736003-768740521 GCF_018294505.1 Triticum aestivum | reverse complement strand
TAGCCCATGAGCTGCTGACACGTGAAAGCCTTTTGGTCCCGGTTGATGGCACCAACCGGGACAAAAGACCCTCCTGCATGGGCAAGCCGCAGCGGACACGTGAAGCCCCATCTGTCTCGGTTCCTGGGCGAACCGGGACTAAAGGTATTGGGCTTTAGTACCGACCCTTTAGTCCCGGTTCGGCAACCGGGACAAATGAACCTCATGAACCGGGATAAATGGCCCGTTTTCTATTAGTGGCAATATACGAAGTTTCTGGAAGAAGACGGCGACGACTATAGGATCGGGCTTTATTCGTTCCTCGGGCAAGAGAAAGATCACTAGTAATACTGGATTATTATCTTGACGTGGAACCAAAACATTCCAATGATAGGGAGGTATCTCCGTGTGACAAGATTAGTAAAAAGAACTTCAATCTTTGATTGACGATCTGAGTGTATCACAAAGTCAAGCAGTGTTTTTCCTAATACAGTTTTACTAAAGCACATCTAAATGTGCTTTAAATATTGCACATCTAAGACCTATATCATTGATTTTACGCAATAATTCATGTAAGCATTTTATTTTGTATTTTTTTCTATCCTAGATTGATTGAGTCACTTAGACATATGATAACTACGCCATATCTAGATATGCCCTAGATTGACCCTTATTAGTAAACACCAAAAAGTCGAGCAAATAGGTTAACGAAATGCGCACGACTCTGCGGTCGTCCGCGGAAAACAAAAGATGTTGGACCGATGATATTACTGAAAGCGCCATGCGGTTAGAGCAGCGATTACGACCTGCGGTTAACATTTTAACAATGTGTGTTTCGTGAGATGGGCAGTTAAACAATGCATTAGGTCGTAATCATGTGTTAGGACTCGTGAATGAGGTGCCGATGGGGCCTACTCGCTGTCGAAGAAAACATGAATGAGTGATTAGAAGCCGTCCAAAATCTTGGAAACCTTTTCACTTTGTGGTTGAGATGACTGACAGGCTGACTGAAAACAACTGTGAGGTGGAGCAGAGCTTAAGAGTTGAGAGTTTCTATTCGTAAGTGTGAAGGTTCAGGAGAGGCCAATCTAGCTAGCCTGACGCGCTCAATCTCTTGCACCTTGACTTTATTTTATTTCACTATTTTCTTACCACACCGGAGAGCAGAGCACTTGATCTAATTATTTCACTACCCTGTTATCACATTGGAGAGCAGAGCAGTCGGTGAACTTTCACTCAAAATCCAACTCCAGCAGCTCTATCAACTACTAGTAATTCTGCACACTAATAAATCCCATATCTGCACTTTATAAACTAAGCAGATGCACAAGCACAGCAGCTGGATGACCGGCGCAAAATCCTTACACGGCCTTAAGTATGGCGCACGCCGTCGATCACCGTAGCAGGCATGGTCGACCGGCAGGCAGCAGAGCACACGGCCAGCTACAAAATGTACAAGGGAGCGGCGCGCGCCGATCAGCAGATGACGCAGGAGCTGGGGTCCTCCTCGGCGCTGTGGTTGTGGTAGTACGGGTGCGGGTGGTACAGCGGCGGCGGCGGCAGGTACCACGGCGTGTACACGTGGACCGGCTCCTTCTTGTCGCCCTCCTTCTTGCCGTCGTCCTTCTTGGCGCCGCCGTCCTTCTTCTCCTCCTTGGCCGGGCCGACGGAGAGCATCTGCGCCGTGGGGAAGAGCTTGCTGCGCAGCCTGCCGACGAGGTCGACGGGGTCCACGGTGCCCACCACCGTCATCTTCTGGTCCTTCATGTCCACGGCGATCTGGTCGATGCCTGAGGAAGAGCGACAGTCGTGGTCATCGGAAATGTCAATTCAGATATGACGAAAATCCTGGCGATCCCCTCCATGGAGGAGGAGAGGCAGGGGATTCTTACCGTGGAGAGTGGAGACGACCTTGAGCGCCCTCTGCTTCTGCTTGTCGTCGTGCAGGTCCAACTTCAGCACAACCTGGATCCCGCAGCCGCAACGCAAGATGAGCAAACTGGAGCACAGAAACCAAGAGCTTCGATCAACTATACTGTAAGCAACGGACCTTCTTTTCCGCCATGGATCCAACCTGGCCGGAGACGTTGGCGGGCGGGGGTGAAGGGGACCGGCGTGCTGCGCTTCGTCTCGATCGGCGACGGGGAAGGAAGAAAGCGCGGTGCGATATTGGAGACTTGGAGACAGATAGGGGAGTGACTCTGGGCACTGGGCAGGCGGGTGGATTTATAGGCCGTCGCACGGCGGGGCACGCACCCACGTGACCAACCTCGCGCGACGCTTCTGGAGAATCGCCCGCGTGACAGAGAAATCCGGTGGAACCGCGGCCGGAAGAGACCGAGCCGGACCTCGTTGTCTCGGTCGCTTCTTCTGTGGTTGCTTGCGGACTGGACCCGGGCACGGCCACTGGTGGGGAGCGGAGCCGTGTCCCGGGTGCATGCGCGTGGAGACCCGGCGAGGGATGCGGGGCGCGGTCACCGCGTCAACGGGCGGCCTGTGGCGCGCGGGCGTGGCATGCCGGAGTCTTGGTACACGTCCACATCTGGACGTGGTGGCTTTGATTGCGAGCATATGGACCGTCTGACTGACTGACTTAATTGGGAGCTAAGCCGAGCCCAAGTGGATTTGAGAGTGGCTCTGCTGTCGCTGGTTTCGTCCCTTGTCCCGCCTGCCTGACTGCAGATGCAAATCTGAAATCACCATTGTTATTATAACAAGAGCGATTGATTTCAGGTCCTCGGTCACCGCCACTCCTCCTTGAATACTATACATCCTGCCTTCAACTAGAATACTGCTGAATACCCCATATCTGGAAGATGCTTCACGATGCGGAGGGGTTGCGCGTGTCTTGATCGATTTGGTCGGATACGTAGAAATCTTTTTGTAGCAACCAAGAACAGACTGCGTACGACCGGCCCCCGGTTTAGCAACCGTGCCTCGAGGGTCAAGGCAGCAAGAAGATCGATCAACGCACAAGAAAAAGCGGCCTATGGGTGCGCATCGTTGCGATCCGTCCTGCACGCCTGCACCAACCCCGCCATGTGGGGAACGATTCAACACTGCATCTGCAATCGTGCATGCCCGGTCTTCTTCTGTTCTATACAGTTTTTTGGAATAAATCGAAAGAGAATCAGCGGTGATGCGGCAGCAAACGGGTCCGTACGAGGACAAAGCACAAGTGCACGTACACTGGCTGATAGTAGCTACAAGTCCAAGATCGACATGATCTGAAACTCTGAATTCCCAGTGCGCACTCAACTACTAGTCCCGCGGTACAGATACAGTTGTGCGCAGTGTCTGAAACCCCTCTCTGCGTTACCACGTCTGCAGTAGCTCCTCCATTGGAAGACAAAAGTAAACATGGAATGGAGAAGCCAGTCGCCCTCTGCAGATTTTTGCAGGCCCCGGCCGGCACGTACCAGTATCGAAATCAAGGCTCTAAACAAGCGCGTAGTGGTGGACATGCACGTAGTGAGTGTAACATGGCGTTAAAGCTCCGCTGTGCAGATGGACATGCACGAACACTCCACCTCCAAGCCACCTAACCGGCTAGCTATAAGATCAACAGGCGTACCAACAGGGATACAATTTTAAAAGGGCCGGATATTATTATTGCCAGGATCAATTATGTGCCTGCACAAATCTGAAGTCCTAAGCCGCAAACGGTGGAGCACACATCGCTCTCACCGGCCTGACGTTGCAAAATTGACATCATGGTCTCCTACCTGGCTTAGCTCACCAATATACCTCAGGGCATGAACTATGGGGCATCATCGGATATACCTCATGGCATGAACTACGGTCTTCTATATCTTTTTTTTTTTTGCGAGGGATATCTTCTATATCTTCCAGGGATCCATGACAGAATCTCATATCTTCTGTATCTTCGAGGGATCCATGACAGGATGGGCAGCACACACCTGTACATGACTGAGTTTTGGAGGCAGTTTTCGTACGTGAGCCGGCAGCGGTTTCTGGTCTCCAAGCCTATGTCGCTAATACTCGAATCAGCGTATGCGGTTTTGGAAACTGCTTGTTCTAATGAGGCCAACTCCACCGCGCGATCCTATCCTATTCGGCCCCGTTCGTTTGGGGTAAAAGAGACAAAGGCAATGACCCAACGCACAACCTCATTTTTTTTTTGTCCGTTTAGTGTCCGTTCGACCCCAAAACCAGAGCAAAGTTGGGATGGATTTGGGTCAAAACGGACAGCCACGGACAGCCCGTCCGCGTCCTCGCGTCCGCGCGTGGCCCGCATGGCAGCCACCTACCCCCGCTTTTCTTTCCTTTCCCTCTCTCTCCTCTGCTGGACGCTGGAGCCGCGTCGTCTTCTGTCATCTCGCCGGAGCGGGAGCGCGTGGGGCGCTGGTGAGGCGGGGCCACGGCACACAGGCGAGCAGGCGCAGGCGGCGTCGAGCGGGCATGGCTTGCAGGATGCGGCGGCAGCGAGCTCGCGTGAGAGGAGGAGCGCGGCGTCGCGGGCGGCGAGCTGGGGGTGCAGACGGGCGCAGCGGCAGCTCGGCGCAGGCCATGCGCGGG
>NC_057798.1:768674610-768735430 GCF_018294505.1 Triticum aestivum | reverse complement strand
AGCGGAGGGCGCGGCGCCGCGGGCGCGGGCGCGTCCAGCAGAGGGCGCGACGCGGCGGGCGTACCGAGCGGAGGGCGCCGCGCGGCGGGCGTGCAGGACGCGGGCGAGGCGAGGCAGCGGAGGGGCGACCGGGCGCGGCGGTGAGGCGGGCGGGCGTGCAGGACGCGGGCGAGGCGAGGCTGCGAAGGGGCGATCGGGCGCGGCGGTGAGGCGGGCGGGCGGGGCGCGGCGAGGCTGCGGCGAGCACGGCGCGCAGGCGGGGACGAGCGAGCAGGCGGACATTTTGGGTCACTCTACCATAGTGTGCGCCTCGAACCCAAACCGGACTGGCATGTCCGTTTTCATCCCTATTACCACCTCAAACGGACGAAATCCGAATAAAACGGACGTTCATTTGGGGTTATGCGATGGAGTTGGCCTGATCCAACACAGCGGTATATGCAGACAAACCGTCTTCCATGGAAGGACGCCCAGAGGGGGTTGTGTATTTGGAACCTCCTCCAAGACTTTCAGGGGTTGCCGTTCTATTTTGTAATCAGCCCTGTACTGGAATTCACCTAAAACTACTATTCGACAATTATCATATTGCGTTACAAAACATCACACGAGTTTACATACAGTACCACTTAAAACATCAAACAAATGCTATGAAACGGAAAACAAAGTAGAACATAGTCTTACACGTGAAACAAGTGCTATAAGGCTGAGGCTTTTCGCACGTCGACTGGGGTTCTTCCCCCTATTTGCTAGGTCCCAATGGCGTCAACTTCATTCGACACAGTCGAAGAAGAGGAACACTGCCGCTTGCCTCCATCTACGCACCCCACTGCAAGATATCTGTTGGAGTTGTGTCGAATATAGTGTACAAGATAGGTTACAGTTGGACTTGTAGTTGTATTGTGTTTAGATAGGATATAGAGCCGTGTCCAAATAAAACACTTGTATCATAGGCCTCTCATATATAGCGGGGCTAGACACATGATGTAACTCATGCCAACATAATAGCACCGGAACGCAGGGGAAGCCGGCGGCATGTGCCGGTGTCCAGGACGATTGGGTGCAGTATTGTGACGGTGTCATGGGGAGGAGCGCCTATAGTCAGGCCTCGGGGATGTAGCCATATCGGTGAACCTCGTTAACAAATCTTGATGTCGTGCTCGTGTGATTGCTTAGTCCTCGGGTGATCAACGGTGGCTTCGGATTTATTCTAACAAGTGGTATCATGAGCTAGGTTATCCGAAGGTTGTGGTCTGTTGATCTAGAGGAAAGATTGTTCGAGAGTTGGGCGAGTACGACGGCAGTGGATTGGATCAATCCGATCGGGAGTAACTCGATGGCGGCTGCAAGCGTGTCACGCACGGACCAGGAGGTGTCGCTTGGTCGAGGCGCGGTCGAGCAAACCGCAACAGCAGAAGTTGTCGGTCTCTTGGAGTCGACCAGATCGATTGAGATGCGGCGGCAGGAGCCCTGTCAGGTGTACTTGCGCGAGCAGCAATCCAACAAGCAGTCGGGCCAACGGGCCAGGAGTACGCACGCATGGGCGGAGGCCCCAAGTGTGTTCCGTTGCACTCATGGGTAGAGTCCAGCAAGCTGGGCGTGCGGGTGGCCTATGCAGGCTGCATTGAAAGGCCCTGATGCGTGGAGCTGCAGTGAAGATTTGTTTTGGAAACAAAAGGAGACCGAGTCTCCATAGTACACGGACAGGCAGGCAAATCAGTCAGCGGCAAAGAACCGTCAAGTGTGTTCATCAGAAGTACTACTTGCGTAGGCGTTGGCAAGGCAAAGGCAACTAGCCAGCATTAAAAATTTGTGTCAAGGGAGCTATGGAAAGCTCAAATTATTTTTTTACTGGGTCAGTCATACGAAGAACCATGGCGTCAATGGATACTTGGTTTGAGGTGGAGAAGTTCAACGGGACAGAAAAACCTTGGGTTATGACAGACAAGGATGTAAAATTTGTTGGCACAATAGAGATGCTTGAAGGCGTTGCGGGAAGTCATGTCAGCTGAGATGGAACTACATAATGGATGGAAATTCGTGAAAGATGATTTGGGAGCCTTGA
This sequence comes from Triticum aestivum, assembly GCF_018294505.1. NCBI lineage: Eukaryota > Viridiplantae > Streptophyta > Magnoliopsida > Poales > Poaceae > Triticum > Triticum aestivum. Next base: position 768,733,368 of record NC_057798.1, on the reverse strand, counting down.
GCGTGTCGTTGCAGTCGGACAAGTTCGGCTGGGTCGGACTGGACTGTCTGGCAGATCGACGTGAGTCGGTTGGTACAGAAGACGGTGGTGGGATCGGCGACGGCGACATAGGAGCATGATGCTGATGGTGACCGACTTCTGGGCGTGGAAACACGTGGCACAGGCCTGGGCTTGTGCGGCTTCGACGAGACTATGGCGCGGAGTTGATTCAAGACGGTGCACATGTGAGCTTGAAGTCGACGGGGCGCGAGGGTAGACTGATCATCTACCATGGAGTCATGTTGAAGGTGGAGCTGGATTGAGGGGCTACGGTGTAAGGATCCAGGGAATCGAAGCCTATTCAGCAAGGGGGGAAAGCGAGTGACATGTTGTTCAGGCTGGAGCCCAAGGGTCTGATGAAAGCGTAAAACTCGTCATCGGTCGGTGATGATCGGTGGTACTCTGCAGTGGGGGTTGAGTGGTGTGGTCTTGCGACCCTTGAGACTCGACCGGGACAGCGGAGGCTCAACGCGGTAATAGCAGCGAGGCGTGCGGTACGCGCGGGACATGGAGACGGGCCAGGGCTCTGGTGGTCATACATGTGGTGAGACAACTGCGAATTTGACTCGGGATGACTACACGCAATGGTGAAATTCCTTCAAGTTTCAGGCAGGCGGTCAAGAAACGAGCAGTGATGTTGAGTTCAGGTAACTCTTATGTGTGACACCCAATATATGAGTTCTTCACTTTCACGCAGATCAGTGATCAGTGTGTGATGGCGTTGGACTGATACTCTGAAAGTTGGGAGCGCAAACTAGAGCAATGTGAAACTTAGTTTCACTCGAGTGTTGACCGTGGTCAAGAAAAGAAGGGACTACAAGTTGCAGGTGGAGTCATATGGAGTCTTTGGAGTAGCAGTGGTGCTCATGGGATAAACTCAAGTTCAATGTACATGGAAGTTTGACGCATGGACAAATTCATGGTGGTGGAGAATATTCGCCAAGGTGGAGTTTGTTGGAGTTGTGTCGAATATAGTATACAAGGTAGGTTACAGTTGGACTTGTAGTTGTATTGTGTTTAGATAGGATATGGAGCCGTGTCCAAATAGAACACTTGTATCCTAGGCCTCTCATATATAGCGGGGCTAGACACACGATGTAACCTATGCCAACATAATAGCACCAGAACGCAGGGGAAGCCGGCGGCATGTGCCGGTGTCCAGGGCGACCGGGTGCGGTATTGTGACGGTGTCATGGGGAGGAGCGCCCATAGTCAGGCCCCTGGGATGTAGCCATATCGGTGAACCTCGTTAACAAATCTTGGTGTCGTGCTCGTGTGATTGCTTGGTCCTCGGATGATCAACGGTGGCCTCGAATTTATTCTAACAATACCAAACACAATTGCAACAGACGACCCCAAAAAGACTGAGCCACCTGCTCCTCGGTGTCGCCCATTCGAACACCAACGAGATGGAGGAGGAGCAAAAGCAGATTATTCTGACGTGGCGTCGTCTTCATCATTGATGCAGTATCTCTGACAGAAAACATGCCTATCCTATCTCCCTGCCAAAGAAAAACTACCGGGGTCCCCGCTCACTCCTGCCGCCGGAGCGATAGACGAAGAGGACGAGGACCCATGACGTCTTGGAGCGGGTCCCAGGAGAGTGAACAAAGCGGTTGAAAACTTGGGAAGTTCCAGACATTGACTTATCAACTGTGGTTGTAGCCCTAGGCCACTAGATATCAAAGTTTTTACAATTTTCATATGTCACTAAATTAGATTTGATTTGTCTAACTAGGATGGAAACATTCCAACGATAGAGAGGTACCTCCGCAACTCCAGTCTCTAGATCTGGTAAAGAAAATCAATTTTCAATTTACCTTTTGTTTGGGGGTGGGTGGGTGGGTGGGTAGTTTTGTGTTGACATTGTGAGTGCATCTTGTTGTTTCTAGTTTTTTCTAAAATGAAGCAGACTTATCACAAAGTCAGCCCAATATAGGGTGATGAACGGATAACATGTGCATGGGTTCACAGCCGTCCGTAGAACACAAAAGACGTTCCATTCAATCATAGTACAAAATGAAAATTCTATACAGTTAGAGCAGTGATTAAGACATGCAATTAACAATGTATTTTTTGTGAGATGGGCGGTTAGCAATTTTATTAGGTCATAATCGTGCCGAATAAAACACACGTGAGTAATGAAAACAGTCCAAAAGCTTGGAAACCTTTCGCTTTGTCAGTCGAGATGACTGACTGGCTGACTGAAAGCAACTCTCAAGTGGGCTTCAGAGTTCAGACTTTTTACTGGTAAATGAAAAGATGCACGAGCGACCAATCTACCTAGCCGCCTCAAATTCTCTTCTCTTTGCGGCAGACTCGCTCAGTCTGCTGCACCTCCAGTTTATTTGTTTCAATATACTTTTTTATCACCAATTTGGGGGCAATCCCTGAACTTTCTCTGAAAAAACTACTGCAGCAGTTCTATCTGATCCTTCTCCAGACTTTTTTTTTTTTACAATTTGATGCTTTTTTTTCTGAACAATATACTGTAATTCTGTATGTACACGTTACAAACTAAGCATAACCAGATGCACAGCTGCCGGATCACCGGCGCAACGTACACGCCTACACGGTCATGTCATGTATATAACGAACGCCGTCCATCACCGGTGCAGGTAAGCCGATCGATCGGCAGGCAGGACGGCGAGCTACTGAACGTGCACTCGGTCAGCAGATGACGCAGGAGCTGGGATCCTCCTCGGCGCTGTGGCCGTGGTAGTACGGGTGCGAGTGGTAGTGGTACGGCGGCGGCGGCGGGTACCACGGCGGGTACACAGGGGTCGGCTCCTTCTTGCCGTCGTCCTTCTTGGCGTCGTCTTTCTTGTCCTCCTTGGCCGGGCCGACGGAGAGGATCTGCGCCGTGCGGAAGAGCTTGCTGCGCAGCTTGCCGACGATGTGGACGGGGTCGACGGTGCCCACCACCGTCATCTTGTCGTCCTTGGTGTCGACGGCGATCTGGTCGATACCTGAGAATATAGTAACAGTTGCCATTGTCAGAGGTGCGAAATTCAGATATGAATCGTAATACAGACCGGATCAACGAGCGCGGAAGAAGAAGAAGAAGAAGCAGGGGCGGGGATTATATATTACCGTGGAGACTGGAGACGAGCTTGAGCGCCTTCTGCTTCTGCTTGTCGTCGTGCAGGTCCAGCTTCAGCACCACCTTCATGGCGGCCATCGATCCAACAATCCAGCCGGGACGGACGAACTCTTGGCTGGTGGGATGGAACGGAACGGCGTGCGGCGCTTCGTCTCGGCGATGGGCAAGGGAGGAAGAGAGCGCGGTGTAATCTGGAGACAGGGGAGTGGCTCTGGGCAGGTGGGTGGATTTATAGGCAGAAGCCTCCTCGGTCGGGCTGTTTTCAGAGGGAAGTGGAGTGGCGACCGGCGAAGCTGCGGAGAATGCCCGCCTGACAGCAAAAACAGGTGTCCGGCTCGGTCGCTTCTGTGGTCGCCTGCGCTTGCACCGGGGCCCCGACTACGGCCGCGGGCCAGGAGCCGTGTGTACGCGCGTGGAGACCCGGAGACTGAGAGAGACGTATCATCGTGTTGGTGGGGCGCGGCAACGACCCGCCGGAGTCCTCGCACACTTCCGGTTCCGGCCGTGGTCGCTTGATTGCGAGCACATTGACTGATCACTAGCCACTTGGGAGGGACAAAACTGTATGGTGTCTCCTTGAGGGCCAAGGCAAGGGGATCGATCAACGGAGAAGAAAAAGTGGTCATGGGATACGGTCTCCGGCTGACCGTTGCGCCCGACCGATCCGTCTCTGGAGTCTGGACACGGTATGCCCCGTCTTGGGGACTCGGTGACCATGTTCGGAACGGTTCAACTCTGGACAGTACTGCTGCATGCATGCCCGGTCATCTCTTCCGCAGGGGCAGGACTGAACGCGGCCCCGGCTTTAGGAACCAAAACTTCCATGGCGTGTCCTCTAGGGTCAATCAAGGGGATGAATGGATCAACGCAGAAAAAGTGGCCGTGGGGCGTGGGCTATGGCGCATCCTTGCACCAATCGTGCTAGGAACGATTCAACTTCGTGCACTAGTGAATGCATGTCCGGTCTTCTTTTCTACCGTTTGCGGAACTAGTAAGCATGCACGTGCAACGCACGTCTCAAACGTAAACCAGGTGAGATTCATATAATATAAAAAAATAATTGTTTTTAAAAATATAAATCAAATGGATACACAATGTTTGATGTCGCTCAAATTGTATTTTCAAAAGTGAGACACAATAGTGGTTATGTTGCTTCATAGAGTAATCGCAGGAAAATATTCTCATTTATAAAATCAGCAATTATTTATTAATGCGATAATATAGGCTTGTAGTGTAGTCTTCTCTTTGAGTGTAGCCAGGAAAAAAAAAGTATAAACTGACTTACGGTGCAATTATATTGTTCAACATGCTTAATTCTTTAATCTTATTTTATTCTACTAATCTGCGTAGCAAAGTATATACTTGTACTAATTTGGATAAAATTATATATATTTTTTGGTTGTGTGGATTGCCAAAATTATATAGCTACCTACTCTGGATAATAGGAAATAGAAGATGATATGTGACTACAACGACTTCTATATAAAATAAAGATGATTTACATAAACTAATTGAAATGTAAAAGGGCTAAAAGAAATCCAATAATTATCATGATAGAAATTATTTATCCGATTTTGTATATGTTTATGCGTTGGCAACCATACTAATTACAATGATTTAAGACGCTCTGTGCGTACAGAAACTGAAATGAGTTAGGAAGAAAAATAAAGATGGAAGGAACAATATTTCAGAGTATTTGTCAAGCTTAACCTTATCAAGCTTTCAGGCCAGCTTCTAAATTACAAAAAACATGATGAATCCTCAAATAAGAAAGAGCCAACAATTTGGAACATGCTACAAAACTGGTGAAGATAGAAAGCATTCATCCTCTTTTTCCTTGTCGTAAGGAGTAGCTTGCATACATTTGTAACAGTGTAATACCTGATCTGAAAAAAGTTATTCATTATTATTATTAGAGGAAAGAGGCGCCGCAGACAAAGAAAAAGAGGCGGTGCAAATAAGGCCTTAAACAGTATGTCTTCAAATTTGATGACTGCAGATATGTTGGATCATTTGAACCTGCACAAGTATATAAGAATAAATATGTGGCAAAATAGCGGTATATGGTTTCTCTGTCATGAAACAAAATAAATCCGACTGATGTGCATGATGGCGGCAGGAGGCTTGCGATTAGCTTCCTAATAGGATGGATGCGTCCGAGATAAGTTTTTTAATATGATGGATTTGTCTGAGATTAGTTTCCTAATAGGATGGATGCACTCTGATTTAGTTTCCTCGAATATGATGCACCCGTGATTATTAGTTTCCTAATGTCCCAGACATGGAGTTTCATATTTTTCTCCACGTGGAGTACGGTCAGTCAATGTAAATTGCTAAGTGCACACAGAAAATGGTTTAGGTTAAGGCTAACCGTTAGATTGATTTTAGTGGGCCTAATCGTGCGGTAGTATCGGATCTGTGTAGCTTTGTGGGGTGTGCTTAAAGAAGTTCTTATTTGATTGTTTAATAGTAGTATAGATTTGTCAAGCTTAACCTTATCAAGCTTTCAGGCCAGCTTCTAAATTACAAAAAACATGATGAATCCTCAAATAAGAAAGAGCCAACAATTTGGAACATGCTACAAAACTGGTGAAGATAGAAAGCATTCATCCTCTTTTTCCTTGTCGTAAGGAGTAGCTTCAGCATACATTTGTAACAGTGTAATACCTGATCTGGAAAAAGTTATTCATTATTATTATTAGAGGAAAGAGGCACCGCAGACAAAGAAAAAGAGGCGGTGCAAATAAGGCCTTAAACAGTATGTCTTCAAGTTTGATGACTGCAGATATGTTGGATCATTTGAACCTGCACAAGTATATAAGAATAAATATATGTGGCAAAATAGCGGTATATGGTTTCTCTGTCATGAAACAAAATAAATCCGACTGATGTGCATGATGGCGGCAGGAGGCTTGCGATTAGCTTCCTAATAGGATGGATGCGTCCGAGATAAGTTTTTTAATATGATGGATTTGTCTGAGATTAGTTTCCTAATAGGATGGATGCACTCTGATTTAGTTTCCTAGAATATGATGCATCCGTGATTATTAGTTTCCTAATGTCCCAGGCGTGGAGTTTCATATTTTCCTCCACGTGAAGTATGGTCAGTCAATGTAAATTGCTAAGTGCACACAGAAAATGATTTAGGTTAAGGCTAACCGTTAGATTGATTTTAGTGGGCCTAATCGTGCGGTAGTATCGGATCTGTGTACGCTTTGTGGGGTGTGCTTAAAGAAGTTTTTATTTGATTGTTTAATAGTAGTATAGATGACCGAAGGAGAATTAGCGGTGATGCTTTCAGCAACGGTCCGCGCCATGACAAAGCTGGAGTCCGAGTACACTGGCTGACTGATACCTGGCTGAGCGTCACGAGTCCTATACGTCAAGATCCGCATGGTCCATTGACCGGCCCTGCTGAAAGCTTTGAATTCCCATGCGCCGTGACAGGGTCCTCTAGTCTAGTGCCGTCCCTCCTACAGATACAGACGCATGCGATGTGAGAAATCTCTGTATTGCTACGTCTGCAATGGCAATCTAATCTAATCGAGTGAATTGCAAAAGGCCACCGCATGGACGCTTAGATTTGTAAACACACCATTCTACGAATTTCTCTCAGAAACCACTGATTCTCGGCCTAACCTTTTTGCAAAACCCACTGATTCGGGCTTCGAGCGGCTCCTCGAGCAGCTGGACCAGATCGAGGCCGACGGCTTCGGCGCCGTCCGCCCCTGCGACAACCCGCCTGCCTCCAAGCCCGCCGTCGAGTCCATGCCAACCGTACCACCAGCCACGGGAGATGCCCACCGTCAAAAGTTGTCAGTTCTATGCCACGTCATCAAGATCGGGACCCAGGTGTTATAATCGAGGTTAAAATGCTCAAAGCAATATGTCAGTGTTTTCTGCAAAAGATTAGGCCAAGAATCGGTGGTTTCTAGCACACATTCGTAGAATGGAGTTTTCTGCAATACTAAGCGTCAATGTGGTGGTTTTCTACAGTTCACTCAATCTAATCTGTTTAGATTAGATTAGAACAATAAATGTAGCTCCTCCGGTGGAAGAAAATGTAACAGAACAATGGAGGGAGACGCCAATTGACGTGCAGATTTGCAGACCACACTGGATAAGCAAAACAATGATGGTTGAAGACCTAAGTAGCCGCACATTTTTTTTTTGAAATGTTGATAGGAGAGCCGTCAAATTCATTGATCAGAAGAAGCATTGCACGAACACCTCTGAGAAGGAAAGCACCGCAAAAAGGCAAGTGCAAAAAGAAAAGAAAGAAAAATGAACAGTCGGCACCACTAGAACCCAAGCACCGGCAACAAGCCGTGCACACCATCGGAGAAACCATCGTCGGGTCTCCAAGGTGATGCCTCCAATAAGGAAGTGATGTCGATGACACCACCGTCACGATCCGGCATAGCCAAATCTTAGGTTTTCACCTAGAGACCACAAGCCACGGGGGTACGAAGAGCAAATGAGCTCCACGGCGGTACCTCCAAGGAGGAAGACGACATTTGTAGACGCCGTTACCGCGATACTGACTAGGTCACTGTAGGATTTTCATCTGGATTCGAGGCCTGCCAGCCCCACCGGCCAGAGAGAGAGAGAGAGAGATAGATAGTTAGAGAGAGAGAGAGACCATGCACACACTACCAGCATGGACAAGGCACTGCCGCACGCAGGAAACTCGACGAACACGCGCCAACCTAGTAGGACCGCACCGCCGCACGCAGGCCCTATGCGGCCGAAACAAGATCTAGCCATCCTTTGCCTCCGTGTGCAGAACTGGGCGAGGATCCGCACAACAGCGCACAGGAAAAGCCAAGTTAGAACCAAAACTGGCCGGCCCATTACACAGCGCACAGGAATTGGGCGAGCACAAGCCGAAACTACCGCCTCATACCGCCGTGCGCAAGGACATGCCTAGCCGAGCTGATACTGGTCTGCCTGGAACCTCGTCACAAATGTTGTACGGCGTCGCTGCTCCAAAGGAACCGGACGAGGACACGCTTGAAGGAGGGCCCACCAGCATCCGCCGACATCAACGCTGCAGCCTATACCAACGTGACCCCGAGGGCGGCGAGATCCAGCCACGGGCTTGCCAGGACCCAAATCAGGCACGACCACGGCAAGCCCCACACTACAGCGACCCCGGATCTCCGCACGACTTGCAGCAGAACCGCACTGGGGCCGGCCACAACAACCCGCAACGTGCAACCATGTCCGCACGTGACCTGCCGCGCAAGCACACAACGCCAGGCGTGTCACTCCTGACGCTCACCAACGCCCACTCGCCACGCGCGCCGCGACCACCGGCGCCTGCTCGCCGCACCCCCACGCCTCTTCGTGGCCGAGCGCCCCCGCACTCCTCAGACCTCGCCAAAGGAGAAAAAGGAGAGGCGCAGCCAACGCCGACGCTGCGCGGGCTTTGCCGATGGCGGCGAGGGGAACGAGGAGATCTGGGAGGGGAGCTGTCCTGGCGGGTAGGGTTTCGCCCGGGTCGCACGCCGGGCAGGACACGGGGGTCCTCTCTTTGTTGGCGGATCTGAGCCGCACGATTTGAACAACGGAGGGGCGCATCGCTCTCACCTGACGTTGAAAACCTGACATCACACCCTCCTGGCCGGCTTAGCTCACCGAGTACGTCAGATTTTGCAGGGATGATTGTCGAACAGGCAGCACGACGACGACAGAAAATAAAGATCAGTACTGCTCCACCAAAAGCAAAACACATAGCGTGTACCGTCGACGAAACGTCCCTTAGTCGCCGTCGTCGTGCTGCTGCAAAAATGGCCGTGCGAGCACTCGAAGCAAACCACTATAGGCGATTGAGCATAATAAACGTTGCGGTTGGGAGCCAAATTAACACATGCATGAGCTTTCAGGTGTGACCGGGACGGTGGAAAATTACCACTGGAGAAGAAAGCCACGCGCACTGAAGCTGACCGGGGGATTGATAGACAGTGTACCTGGTCGAACTAACGTGGAACTGTCACCTAATTATACCGCTTTTGCTGTCTTATCTATTTGTTTATTACTAGTCTACTACCACTATAAAAGAAAGAGAGTGCGAAGAACCAGATCATCCTATCCATCGAAAACTGCAATCTAATGGTCTACATCACTCCAGCATACTAAACGTGTTTTACGCTTTAATTATCCATCATGCCATTACCCACAATGCCATTACTTATTTATTTACCTCGTCCTGTGTTTAACAGCAAGCCACCGTAGTTTAATTTAGTGCCCGCAAATCCCCCTGCGCACCGTGGTAAAAAAAGGGCCCCACGATTATGTTCGCCGCAACCGCCGCACTCCACTTGCCTGTTGCCTCGCTGCCGCACACACCCGCCCCCCTCACCTCTCCGCCGCCTGCCCCGCCTTCCCCACGCGAACCGGTTCTACGCGTCGCCCCTCATCCTCGGCAGCGAGAGGCACGGGGGAGCTGCCGCCGCCGCCGCCAGGGACGTGGACGCACGCGGGCCAACCACCGATGTGAGGCCGCGCGCCCGCGCCTGGCCGTGCCTGAGCCTTCTGCTTCCATTTCCCTACTGGTTCAAGATTCCCACCAGTCTCCTCCCTGCCGTCATCGTCCTTCCTGCTGCCAGCTCTGCCCTTCTCCGCCTTATCTCCACGGCAACGATTCTGCTCCATCCATCGGTAAGTAGCGACCATGTCTTCTCTCTCCCTTCCAATCCCTATAGTATTTTCCCATGGTGTTTCTTTTGGATGATGGTGAAACTCAGCGACAATGACCAGTGTGTTTCTTTTCGATGGTGAAACTCAGCAACAATGACCACTGTGTTTCTTTTCGTTTTATTCCTTGGTCATAGTTTTCCTGAATCCCCATGATTTTCATTAGCTGTAACTGATAAAGTAAGGCATGGCTGTTTACTTCGATCAAATCCGGCTCCATTATCAAATAAAATGCTAGGCGATAATAAGTTGGTAGCACTTCTCTTTTTCCAGAAGAGCTGGCATGGTGGACAGGAGTGCTCTTTTGGTTTTGCTTAGCTCTAGGATAAAATTCTGAAATTCTGAAACTCTGAAACTCTAAAGACATCCTACGACCTTTGTACTGATTTCTGTAGTTGATGTTGCTAATGTTGTTGTACATACTACATAATGTTATAACGGTGTTAAATTCTGAAATTCAAGCCTCCCATTGTATGTGGCTGAAGTGCCGAATTATCTCTTTTTCTTCTTACAATACCAAAATATGAGCTGCAAAAGTGACTCAAATTCCTCTTCGCTCACAAGTAACTACACTGGTAATTGTCCATGTGTGGATCTGGTTGACATGACCATATTGTTTGATGTTTTCCATTCAATTCTAACTACAATATTGTTTCTAGATAAGATATTGTTTTATGTATTGTTATGGGTGTATTTCTTAAGTTTCGTGCACAAGTTGTTGATATTTACACAATACAGAGTGTCCTATGAATAAATGATTGTGGCCATTATTAAGAGTATTCTGCCTCTGAAGTATTCTACCTCTTGATAACAATTTCAGAGGTGGAGGCTGGCCTATAGCTCGTGTGCACGGAGGAGAAGCACACTTCACTGAGAAGTTGTTGCCACTATCCTCGGTGCCACCGCCAGTGACGAAACTTGGTGGTGAGCCTCATCTCGCCCCCTCTCAGTTCTTCCGTTTTGCTCTGAATGATCTCTGCTCATGTTGTTAGTGTTTAAAGTATCTCTTGTTGTTCTAGGCTTCTAGCTGATAATCTTGTTGGTCGCTATCAGTGTGGTGCACATACACCTAGGCTTTAAGTTGTTGTGATTTTCCTATAAGATGTTGAGAGCATGGAACTGAAATTGACATCAGAAATAGACTTGTTAAGTGTTTGTGTTGCCACCAATCAAAAGCTGGTATGTAATCTACAAACCAACATAGTCGACCAGTGTGATTTGATAAATATGTACACTTGTACAGAATGGAGTATGAACATGCAGTTAAACTTACGATCATCAATTTTCCACTTTTTAATAACTTGTGTTCTGAAGCATTTTGTTTTCTCCAATTACATGATTTAATAAAATAACACATGGCCAGTTCATTACAAGTGTTGTTTATTGTAGCGTATTTCGGCCATATCTTCTAACATACTTCAGGGTTGCATTAGTGGAAAACATGCTGGAAAGAGAGTGTTCATCCCTATGATCCCTTTGGCGCCCTCGGAGGACATTTCGCTTCCTTTCAAGTTGATGAAGAGGAAACAGTTCCATGTTTGTCAGAGTTATGCAAAGACCATTAACATAGCCCAAGGGCAAACCATCCCAACTGTCGGTATTTACCTTCCGGAGCATGTACTCTCGCATGCCCAGGTTTATCTTGCACTGTCAAGAGGTGTGTCATTGCAGACAACTCGGATTCTGGTAAAGCCAAATAAAATATAGATTCCACTGGTGAAAGCACCAAGAACATTGTGTACGGAGATATCTTGTAGGGATAACATAGGTTTGTTATCTAAACTTTGGATTTTTGATAGGGCTCCTATATGTAAAATAATTTTTGGACTAACATTATATATGTTTATAATTGCAGCCTTTTGTCTGGTTGCACCTATAGGCAGTATAGAGGATCTACTCTCAGTAAGCTCTACAGCCGATCATTTTTTCCGCTTCCACTACTTTTTTTACCTTACTTTACACTGTGTAATCTGTTTCAATGCTATGATGCACTATACGTATGTTCTGCATCATTTTCCTTGTTGTATCTACTGGGACCTATTGTTGGAGCATTCATTTTATTGGGATTCTATATCTAAGTTGAAAACGTAATAAGGTGAGGTTTAGAATTTAATTAAGCTGATCAAAGTGTGCTTACTGGTCAGAATGTGCTTATTACTGGTTTCCTATGTTATTTTTACAACTATAAAAGTAATTATGTCCTATGAGTCTTGGAAGGTGTGAATTCGAAATCAACTATATTTCTTGCTATTCTGGTTTAGATGCTTTTGATGCCTCTGATTCTACACTATTCAGCCTCCTTGACGAATAACAGTCGACTCAGATAGTGTTTGAGTATGTTTCTCCTAAAGCTAATTGACCAACATCTGAACGACTTCGACTGCTGCAAACAAGTCCAGCTAAGCACGGTGCAAGTATAACTCTGTCAGTGGAAATGAGATGTATATAAGACTTCCTTATTCACTTCATTTTCTATATATTCACGGAGGAGGTGTCTCAGTTTGGTTTGCTGCAGGCTTTCATCGATTTGCTATGTTGATTCATGTGTTCCCTTTAGTCAAAGGTGAGGTGCTCAGATTTAAAAAATTAGTTACTCTTATTTTGTTCACTTCCTAACTTGCAAGCAACAGGACCAGTCTCTGTAATGTACATATTGTTTTGTTATTCTCATTTATGAGCACGAATATGTCTACCATCAAACATATTAGAGTTTACAGCCAAGAAATACCTACTTAAGCATTAACATTGTATATAGACAGTATACATTAACACGATCAGTGTTGATGCTAATTTCAGTTTTCTATTTCTGGAGTTACAAATTAACTTTATTTGAAATGTTAATATGTTTATCTCAATTGGAAACAGTCTTGCTGTACCATTGAAGTTATTTAATAAGGGATGCTTCTTTTATATTTTAGGATAATATTTGCGACCAGCTTCATGTTCTCAGATAATACTGGTGCATAATGCATTCAGGTTGCATTTATCAGACTGCACCTTGTTATCAGATTGCATGTACAAAGACTGAATTTTGTTGGCTGGTACTTGCGGTGAGAAGCAGCATGCACATGTTGTGCATTAGTTTGGTGGATTTCCATAGCTTAGCATATGTATGAGAAATATATTATATACATTTTGTATTGGTGGTGACTCTTTTCTTTGAAAGGTCAAATCATTTTATTATTATTGATTGATCAGCAGCAAGGTAAATAGACAAGAGTGAATGGTTTCTGGAGAAAAGGCACAACGGCAAGTTGGCAAGGTTGTGGCTAGCTGCGTGTGGTGGTGATGGTTTTGTAGTGTGTAGTGGGCATGGGAATCTGTTGCATCCTGAAGTAGTCCTCAGTGTTTGTTTGGCAGCCTTTCTTATGCAAGTCTTTATATAGGTTCTTAAATTTGAATAAAATTTTCCTCAATTATGAAATTTCTTGATTCTAGAAATATAATTGATAACTACATAAAAATGCATTGCACCTAATGACAAGCTAGCGCAGCCTAGTACCTCAATTTTCATTCTACTCCACCAGTTTAAAGTAGTGCATCAACACTTAGGCCTCCAATGATAGTGCCTCTCCACTTGTGCTATTTTCTGTTGCTTCATGCGCATGGTTATTATAGGTTCTTGAAGCTACTCAACCCTGTCCCCCATAAATTATAGCGAGGCATTACTCCAGTCACATTGTGATGCCTGCTACATCGACAATGAAGATGCACACAACATTCTGGATATTGTATGAGAACTAATTAGGCTACTAAGAAATACTGAGATAATAATGTTATTTGAGTATCTGACAATGATCACAAGTATTAAGAAATACTGATAAAATAATGTTTTTATGGCTCTTTGTGTAGGGTGCTACATCAAAACATTTTATTGATTTGTAATACTTTTTAGTGCAATCACAATATCTATGTCTGTTAATTCTCGCATATGTATGTAATATTAGTTGTGACGTGCATTTGCACGTGCGCGCTAACTAGTACTATTAGTGTGACATCCCTTTACTCTCTCTAACTATTTTTGGCTATCTTTTACACATTTCTTAGGGGTCTTTTACACTTTGTTAGTTGGTATGTCTTGTGCCATACTTACGCATCTGCCTCTATTCCAAAATGTAAGGCGTACTGTAGTATAATTTGAACTACAAAACGTCTTATATTTTGATATATAGGGAGTACATTTCATTACTTCCGCTAGAACCGACAAGTTGAACGCACTTGGTAAAAACATGCACCGGTTGGATTTTAGCGAATTATTTCAAATTATCTCGTTTTTTCATATCGAATCATGTGAAATTCTACAAAACGATGTCAAATTTTGTTGCATTCCTATGTCATGTCAAATACGTCCCTAAGAGCATCTCCAACGCTGCCCCCCAGATTTGCTCTGGCATCCTTCCACAGACCCTCGAATTTGTTCCCGCATCCTTCCATGGATAGGGGACTAGTCCGCGGGCTCGGATGCGGGAGCCGGCCATAACCGACGCTACCCGCATACATCTGACCCCAAATTTTTTGTAAGTTCGCATGTACAAATTGCCACATATATAGTCTAAAATAGTTCAAATGTTCAAGTGCAGCAGTAGTTTAAATTTATAAAGTTTAAATATTACAATCCAACATTGTTGTCCCCCATAATCGCCAAACAGATGCTCAATCATATCCTCATCAGTTGCTCGTGAGTTGCTCGATGCCAAATTTGTTGATGCATTTGAACAAACTTTTCAAATGTGACCGGATTTTGATGGGGAGGTTTGATAAGATCACTCATGTCCTCAAATTCAAGACCCGCGGCAGCATCCTCACCCTCATCCTCCAAATCATGTTGTGCATGATCACACAATAGGTCATCACCTCCAATAAGATCTCCGGATCCCATTGTTTAGCGGATCCACGAACAACTGCAATACGTGTCTGTAGAACTCCAAAAGTCCTCTCAACATACTTTATAGCTGCTTCTTGTATTTGGCAAAGTGAGACTTTTTCTGACCAATTGGGTTAGAAATGGTGTTCACAAAGATAGGCCAAGGATGATAGATATCGTCAACCAAATAATAGCCCATGTTGTACTCATGTCCATTTGCAGGATATTGGCAAGGAGGAGCTTTTCCTTCAGTCAAACTGGCAAACAATGGTGATCGCTGCAACACATTGGTGTCACTGTGAGACACGGGCATGCCAAAGAAAACGTGCTTATCCAAAGATCATGTGATGCAACTACTTTAAGAATGATGAAGGGCTTCTTAACATGACCCTGATATTGTTGTTCTAAAGCTTTCGACAGTTCTTCCATTTTCAATGCATGCAGTCAAGTGATCCGAGCAAACTTGGCCACCGTCTTGCTTTCGAGATTCCCAAGAGCCTCTCGGTGTCTGCCACAGTTGGTTCTTTGAGGTACCGAGGTCTAAACACCTCGACCCCGACAGTTGCAAACCTGGCCACGACACCTCCGCATGTGTTCTCGGACATCCATAGGTACTCATCCCACCAATTAGCCGACATGCCATACGCAAGCATTTGTAGTGTGGCCGTGCACTTCTGGTAACCAGAGAACCTAATCATTCCCATGGAAAGCATTTAGCGTCAAATGGGCGCATGCCAGTTTCGGTTGAGCACTCGATAACCCTTAATCGATCCTGTGAAATTAAGAACATGCTCCTCCGCACGCTCCGCATTTGGAAGCACCTCCTACATCATCGCCATCCCATCTATGTAGACCTCCTCATCGGAGACTCAACATAGTGCTCGTATATGTACTCCATATCCGAATCCACTGCTCAAAGAAGAAGGGACAACAATATTTTGCTCGAGCAAATTTATCGAATAGTTGCCGGGCATGGTGAGTATCGTAGGAGCGGATGGTAGTTGTGCGGCGGTCGCAGGAGTAGTGTGGAACGGCGGCGGAGGAGAAGCGGCATCGAGCCCGGGTGTACCGTTAGAGGTGACCGACTTGTCGAGTTTTGGCAGGGGTGCGGCGTGGCGGTCGGGGTGATGGAGCGGCGGCGAAGGCAAGGAAGAAAGACTGAAGGAGAGAAAATGGAAGGATGGACGCGCGGGGTGCCCAAGGGGTTTTCTGTGGGGTTTTAGGTGGGCCTGGGGGTGTCAGAGTCCTACGTGGCTACTGGCAGGACTCCCGCAAGCCCCACGCCCTTCCCTCGCTTTGTCTCGTGTTTGCCGGAATAAGTATGTCCGGGCTACTCGGCGAACCGATACATACCCACGTTGGATGGCTCAACATTTTTGAACCGCATAGTCCACATGGTTGCAGGCAATTTGAGGGTCCGCGTAGAAGATGCCTTAAAAAGACATCTCTAACTTGTCTACTAGTCAACTAAACACCATCGTGATTTGTGGGTATAAGTTGTCGGATTTTTTTTAGAGTACTTCCTCCGTCCTTCAAAGAGTGTACTTCCAACTTTGTTGGAAGGTCAAACTATTTCAAAATTTAACCGAGTTTATGCAAAAATATATCAGTGTTTGTGAAACCAAATAGGTATATGATAAAAATATATTATGTCATGCATCTAATGCTACTAATTTATGACATAAATGTTGGTGTATCATTGTATAAATACAAACATAAAAAAGTTTAACTTTCCAACAAAGTTGATAGTACACTTTTTCAAGGACAGAGGGAGTAGTATTGATACAATGTCACAACTAACAGGTAAATGTGGCAACAAGCGACTATTAGTGGGTGGTTAGGACTCACAAGTCATGTATCGGAAAAGAATTCTATGAGACCTGGTTTATATGTGAATTATGAATGCCACATGTCATCCATGAGGACGGGTCTCCCCTGGTTTATATGAGACCTGGTCTCATATAATTTTTTTCCTCATGTACCCCTGAGCCACTAGATTTTGACGCCTTTTCTGCCTCATTAAATCGTTTTTCTTTCTCGACGTGGAACGAAAACATTCCAATGATAGCGAGGTATCTCGGCAACTCTAGTTATTCATATCAG
This sequence comes from Triticum aestivum, assembly GCF_018294505.1. NCBI lineage: Eukaryota > Viridiplantae > Streptophyta > Magnoliopsida > Poales > Poaceae > Triticum > Triticum aestivum. The sequence goes on along the minus strand of NC_057798.1, from coordinate 768,716,560 downwards.
CTAAAAAAACTTCGGTTGGCAATCTGAGTTGTTGTTTCTAGAGCAAGATATAGGATTTAAAAAAAAAGATGAAGCAACGTTATCACCAAGTCGAACAGAACGGATAAAATGCGCATGGCTTGCAGCCGTCCGTTGAACACAAAAGATATTTATATAAACTAAATACTATGTGTAGTTTTTTTTTTGCGAATAAAATACTATGTGTAGTTGGAGCAGCGATTAGGACCTGCAATTAAGAATGTGTATTTTTTAGATGGATGATTAGCAATGTATTAGGTCGTAATCATGTGTTAGGACTCGCACGGTCGCACCGATGAAAACATACATGAGTAATAAAAACAGTCCGAAAGCTTGGAATCCTTTTCACACGTTGTTATCATTGACTGCTGAAAGCAACTCTTAGATGGAGCACAGCTGGATACCTTTGGAGTTCGGAGTTTCAATTGGTAAATGTAAAGAAGCATGAGAGACCAATCTAGTTGTCCGCCTGAATTTCTCATCTCTTTGTGCCTGACTTGCTTAATGCAAATCGTCATAGACGTCTTGTGGTTGGCGGACACATGATACCGCTGAAAGAGTAGAGCCGAAGAATCTGAAATTATTCAGCAAACATGCGAGCATCCGCGTCAAGTTCATGCTTGAACTCTGGCAGGCTGGTTTTGCCAAAAGGAACCTAGCCATCTAAAGTGTGCTTAGTTTGCAGTAGTACTTCATCAACTTTCTATTCAGATCATCAACTGAAAACTGGATGAGCAGCTGTGCTATATATTCAGATCTGATTATTTTCTTGTCACTATTGAAGATCAATCCATCAATTTTATCTGAAAAATAAGTGCAGCAATTCTATCTGGTCCCTCTGCACACTTTTCTTGTAACAACTTGATGATTTTCCTTTTTGAACAACATACTGTAATTCTAATTCTGTATTTGTACATTACAAACTAAGCAGATGCACAGGCACATGCAGGTGTGCTGTACAGCTGGCCGATCACCGGCGCAACTCACGCCTTACACGGCCATCCATATATATAACGCACGCCGTTGATCACCAGTGCAGGTAGCCTTATCGATCGGCAAGCAGGAAGGAAGGCCAGCTACAAAGTGTACAATGGCGGGAATCGGCGGCGCGCGTCGATCAGCAGATGACGCACGAGTTGGGGTCCTCCTCGGCGCTGTGAGCGAGGTGGTACAGGTGCGGGTGGTACGGCGGCGGCGGGTACCAGTACGTCGGGTACTCCACCGGCTTACCCGCGTCGTTCTTGTCGCCGTCCTTCTTCTCCTCCTTGGCCGGGCCGACGGAGAAGATCTGCGCCGTGGGGAAGGCCACGACGGCGATGGGGTCGACGGTACCGACGACCGTCATCTTCTGGTCCTTCATATCGACGGCGATGTGGTCTATCCCTGAGGAAGTGAGGGTTGTTGTCGTCAGAACTAGTATCAAATTCAGACATGGATGACCGCTAATCTCCCTCATGATCAAGACGAAGCAGAGCAAGAAGATGAGAGAAACAGGGGATTACTACCATGGAGCGCGGAGACCACCTTGATGGCCTTCTGCTTCTGCCTGTCGTCGTGCACGTCCAGCTTCAGCACCACCTGAATTGGGCAACCGTCAAAGAACAAAACAAGATCAGCAAAACCGGCCGTCTGCAATCAGAATCCGAAGAGGAGAGAAACCCCAGTTCGGTCGACTGCAAGCAATTACCTTCATGGCGGCCATCGGTCCAAATGACGAAACCAACAGAGATCGTTGGATTAGGAATGGTGGGACGGAACTGAGCGGCGTGCGGCGCTGCTGAGTGTAGGTCTGGGCGACGATCGAGCTCTATGGTGTGCTGTGGGGGTGGGAGGAGTGACGGCGCGGGGGCGGGTCAATTTATAGGCAGGGGCCGTGGCAGTCACCAGCCTTGCGCACCAAGGTCTTGGACTCGGGCGTCCGCGGTGTGTGTGTGGCGCGGAGGCGGAGGCGTGTGCGCGTCGATATGGGCGCGCGCGACGACCTGCCGGAGTCTTCGTCCGGTCTGATGTAATAGTCACTACTGCAACAGCGACGGCGCGTGGTTAGGCAGGAACCCCCGGCGGCCGCCAGCCATACATGGTCGGAGAAAAGAGAGGAAAATTACGAGTTCATTGCGTGACACCAACCGGTCATGATTTAGATGCTACTATGTTGATCCTGAAATTTTCTTTACACTTCAGCTACATGTCAGTCAGCTGAAAATTCTTTTGGGTCAGTCGATTTTAAGACCGTGCGATTCCGCTCTGAGATGGGGAGCTCCTACTCGGCGCTGAATGCGCCGCTAGTGGGCCGGCCCAACAGCTACTTCAAAAAGCAGACGCGAAAAAGAACCCGCTTGTCACCAGTGGTAGTCTCAACAGAGCAACCACTGCGCCAAGACCACCTACTGGCTTGAAATTAGAAAACCACTCTATTTAGTACTTCCGTTAGTACAACACTAACATATACTTGTTTTGTACCAATATATAGAACTCGCGACCTACACTACCTACATGCGTTCAGCTAACGACTATGGCGTGTTTTTGCAACTGAAAAAATTGAGCGCTAATACTTGAAAAACTTTCATAGTCGCTCATATATGATTTTCTGCAAGAAAAATGGAACTTCGCAAATTTCGGAAAAAGTTCATGAACATGCAAAAAAACGTTGCCCTATTCAAGAAAAGTTCAATGATTTTGAAAAACGTTCATCAATTTAAAAAAATAGTTCACAAAAAATTGAAAACTGTTCAGCAAAATTTTGAAAAAAAGTTCACCAATTTGAAAAAAGTTCATCAATTTTGGAAAAAGTTCACAAAACTGAGAAAAGTTCATCAATTTTTGAAAATAGTTCATCCAATTTGAATAAAAGTTCATCCAATTTGAAGAAATGTTCATTGAATTTAACACAGTTCATAGATTTTGAAAAAGAGTTCCTCAAATTTCAAAAATATCATCAAATTTGAAACAAAATCATCAATTTTTAAAAATAGTTCACGAAAATATGAAAAAGTTCATAAATTTTGAAAAGAAAAGTTCATCAAATTTAAAATAAATACACCACCGGTTTTGAAAAGTTCACGTAGTTAAGAAATAAAAAAACGAAATCGATGAGGGAAAGAAACCAGAAGAAGAAGAAAAGAAAAACAGAAAAAGAAAAATGGAAAAAGAAAAACGAAAAAAGAAAAAGGAAAAAGAGAGAACAATTGACGGAAAGAGTTAGATCTTATCACAACCTGTTGTGTGGCGGGTTGGTTATACCATCGAACCTTATTGCACGAGGTCTGTCTGTGGTTCGAGTCGCGTGGACGACGTACTCTTTTTTTGCAGAATCACTTACACAGTAACGGGCCGGCCCAGTTAGGGACGGTGTAGGCGCCCGTTTGCAGAATACACATTAACGGGCGCCTGCAGCGCCAAATAGGAAATGCCTCTGAGATGTGTCTTGTCTTCTTTTTTCCGTGTCATTTTGGTGATGAGTTGGGCTGTGTGGAATCGATAAACCCCTATTTTGGGTCAGTCAAATTGCTGCTTGGGCTCGGTTTTGTTCTTCTAGGTGCATTTTTTCTTTTTTCTTTTCTTTTTCCTTTTCTCATTTTTTCTTTTCTATAAGTTATTTGTTTTTGTTTTTTGTGGGTTTTGTCTGAGTGTAATTATGTACATACAGATACCATATAATGTGTGCCTAAATGTCTAAATTTCATGATTATAATAATCACGTATTATGATAAAGTGTAATTTCGGTCCAAAGTTGTGCCCAGGTTTTTTTAATTTTCTTTCTTCTTAAAGGGAATATCAACGCCACTAATTCATTCTTTTTTAGAAAAATAATAATTCTTTTGAGTGTTTTAGTCTTTACTTCATTTTCATTCGACTTTAAGGTTAATACCAATGGCGCTATTCATTTGTTCTTAGATTTTTTTTGGCAAAAGTTCCACTTTTATATAATTTTATTCTTGCATATTTTTAAGAAGCGCACTTTCTATGTATATTTCATGCAAATTATGCCAGTGTTCGTTTTAGATTCTTCTTCCCATTTCTTTGTTCATAAATGGTAATACCAATGCCTATTACGAATGCCACTAATTCATTCTTTCTTAGGAAATCTAATTCTTTCTTTTGTGGGTATTTTTGCCTCATTTTTTATTTCTGTTTTATGTTTCTATGGGTTTTCCTTTTTCCCATTTATTCGTATATTTTGTTTTTTGTGGGTTTTTGGCTTAGTGTAATTATATACATACAAATACCTCATAATATGTGCCAAAATTTCATGATTATATGATTATTCTTTGCATATTCATATAAAGTGTAATTTTGGTGCAAAGTTGTGCGCAAGTTTTAATAAAATATTTATTTTCTTCTTAAGGAAAAAACATTATTTCAGTTATACTATGTGTAAATTATAATAGAATGCGAAAGATGCACTATATATGCTTAATCATTGCATGTTTCAAAAGTGCAATTTCAGTGCAAATTGTGTGCAAGTTTTTTTTCAATTTTCTTTCTTCATAAAGGGTTTCGTTCTTTCCTAGAAACAGAGTGGCCTGGCGTGGCGGGTTGCCTAATTAATCGAGCTTGACTGAGAATGAGGTTGGGGTCAATCGACTGACCCAAACTCTTTTTCAGTCGATCTGAACATGAGTGTAACTTGTGGTCATCATTATGGAAGGTAAAGTTACCACCCAAGATAAAATTCTTCTTATGGAGACTTGCTAGGAGCTCTATCCCAACAGCCGACGTGCTCGAGCACACACATATGGCGGACTCTGCGGCTTGCATGCTTTGTGGAGCTCCAGACTCTTGGAGACACACGATGATCGACTGCACCATGGCCCGTTGCGTATGGGCGCTCTCGGATGAAGAACTGGTCCAAAAAATGTGCCAACATGATAATGACAACCCGCGGGATTGGATGTTTGCTCTTAACAAAGCTCTTAATCCGGACCAGTTCATGCGGATGACCATCACTCTATAGGCAGTCTGGGGTGCGAAGAGAAAAGTTGCCTATGAGGATATCCATCAACCTCCTTTATCCACACACCTATTTATTCAACGATATAGTGATGATTTTCAGATACAGGCCAAGGTCGCGACGGCGGGGGGCAGTTCTCCGGTACCCAGACCGAATCATTGGTTGAAGCCCCCGGCCAATATGGCGAAGCTGAATGTTGATGCAACAGTTGCAGAGAGGCGGGGAGTTGGCACAGTCGCGGTTATAGCTAGAGATGTCGAAGGAATGTTCTTGGGGTGCTTCGACCATGGGTTTCAGAGCGATTACTGATCCTAGCACCCTAGAAGCACTGGCGGTTAGGGAAGCTTTGTCTTTGTCGGAAGATCTTTAGCTGCAGGCTATTCATATTGCCTCAGACTGTAAGGTGGTGATTGATAGTATCAAGCAGAAGAGTGGGACGGAGTACGGAGCGATCGTACATGAAATCATAAAATACTCTAGTATTTTTACTTCTTGTAACTTCGTCCATGAGTTTAGGAGCAACAATGTGGAATCTCACAATTTAGCGAAGCATGCTTTACATTTAGGGGCGGGCCATCGTGTGTGGTTAGGCCACCCGGGAACCTTTCATTCATCCCACTGCACCTAGTGGCGGCGTAATAAAGCTTCGTGAATTGTCTAAAAAAAAGACCAACAGTGAGTCCCTTTATTTTACATTCAGAATGAGTAGGAGGATTTTTATAATCAAATACTAGATGAGACAACAATCGTATTCCTCATCATGCCAACGACGCAATTCAACGAAAGTTGGAAAAAACAAATAATTAAAAGATTCCAAGCAAACAATGTTCTCTCAGACAAATGCTCTCTCTCCCTCTCTTCGTGATCATAGGGACTAGCGTGGTAGTTCCAGACGCAACATTAGGGCTAGTTTTTTTGGGCAATTCTCTCAGAATTGACCCCCTCCCCAGCTTCTTCTAGAATTGCCTCTTCATTTTTTTTATAATTCTTAGCTAGTTAAGGTCTAATTAGCTACGTTGTAAAAAAATGAAGTGACAATTCTGAAAGAAGCTGGGAAAGGGGTCAATTCTGGAAGAATTGCCAAAAAACTGGCCCTTAATTATGGCACACTCGTGCCAGTAACTTAGTGAACTAATTAAGCATTAGCAGCTCGGCCAATCTCGAAAACCAAAAACAATACTACGTAGTATGCACGCTCATGCTTGCTGGTTACACTCCCTAGACATAGAAAGGCCATGAATGATGGGCACGGCCTCCTCCACGACCGTCTCGCCTCGAGTGAAGCGCTCGGTGCCGCTTGTCATGGAAATTTCCGACGACAGAGGGAAGATAGTGCAAAAGCTGGCAAGCCTTTTCGCCCTTTGTGGATGCGTGCAGGGACAGATTATAATTAGCTACGACTTTTATGAGATCGGCCATTATGATAACGAATAATCCTCTGCATTAGGTCGGCGGTGTCGGGAGAGCCTGTTGCATTAAACACCTCTTCCGTTGATAGAATAAAATAAAACGGGAGGACCAATCGCTAGCTCAGCAGGTTTGCAATTGGAGTGGAGAAGGATATGTGTGGCGACCTAATTGCAAATCTGCAGAGTTAGATAAATGGACGTAGATTTTTTTTTGAAAACTCCGCGCAGTTAGGGCCGAGATTAAGACCTGCACTTAACAATGTGTATTTTCCGAGAAGGACAAATGACAATGTATTACTCCCCCCGTCCCATAATATAAGAACGTATTTGACATTAGTGTGGTGTTAAAAATATTTTTATATTATGGAACAGAGGGAGTAGGTCGTAGTCATGTGTTTGACCGTGCATGCAGCGTCCCGTGTAATTGTAAGGAGTAAATACTATGTATAATAACGAACAATAGTGGATTCTTTTTTGCTCTCGGGCTTCGTAGAGGCTGAAATTTTCAAACATTCAAAAAAATATTTTTTCAAGTTTAAAAAAGTCTGAAATAAATATATGTATATATGCGCTACAAATACGCTAGAAACACGTGATTTTATAGTGAATAGTATACGCGCTAAAAATACATGATTTTGTCTTTTTGTTTAGCTCGTAAAAAATTATTTCATCATGAAACTTCGCAGACAAATAGTGTATGTTCCCTAGAAAAGACAAGTAGTATACATTCATGTATATGCGTATTAGTTTTCAGAATTTTTTGGAACTTAAAATTTAGAAATTTGAAATTTTCAAATGAAGGGCTCCATGTAGCTGAAGCTCCATTAGGCATTTCCGTGAACGTCAATCCAAATGCAGCAGTTTTATTTATTTAAGTTCTTAGCCACACCGCAAATCCGTATCTGGCGAACTCAGCAGACGCGCAGCTGCCAGATCACCTGTGCAGTATTTAGCTCACACACGGCCATATATTAAAAAATATAACGCACGCCGTCGATCACCGGTGTAGGTGGGCTGGTGAGTCCCGAGTCCCGACCGATCAATTGGCTGGCATGCAGGAGGGTTACAAGAAATGTACGTCGGACCGATCAGCAGATGACGCACGCGCTGGGGTTCTCCTCGGTGTGGAGGAAGCAGCACGGGTGAGGGTGGTGGTGAGGCAGCGGGTAACAGTGCGGCGGGCACCACGGCGGGACGTCCTTGGTGTCGCTGTTCTTCTTCTTCTCCTTGTTTCCATCCGTCTTATCGCCTTCCTGCTTCTTGTCCCCATTCTTCTTCTCCTCCTTGGCCAGGCCGACGGAGACCATCTGCACCATGCAGAAGCGCTTGCGCAGCTTGCGGACGACGTCGACGGGGTCGACCGTGCCCACGACCGTCATCCTCTCCTCCTTCATGTCCACGGCGATCTCCTCGATACCTGGGGACGGAAGGAAGCCACGGTTGTCGTCGTCGTCGACCTCGATGCATGCATGTTTTGGACGAAGCAGACCTAGAAAAGAAAAGGGGCGTAAGTAAGTCACCACAGAGAGCGGAGACGGCCTTGATCGCCTTGCGCTTCCGCGTGTCGTCGCGCAGGTCCAGCTTCACCACCACCTTCTGCAGCCGTCAGAGAACCAAACGATCAGATCAAACCAACTACCAGTACATGAGGAGCTAGCTAGGCGCGGTATAAATCACAAGAGAGATCAAGGAATGCCAGTTCGATCGGCCGTAAGCAATGACCTTCACGGCGGCCATCGATCCGAGGATGGACGAATGAATTTGTTGGAACGGCGTGCGGCGGCTTCTCTCCCGGCGACGATGGGAGTATAATCTGGGAGTAGCTAGTGACGGAGCCAGGCGGATTTATATGGAGAGTGGAGACCAATCGAGGGTGGTTGTACACGTACGTACGGTGGCGCCGGGGAATGAATGGCCACGACGACCGACGTCCTGCCGGAGTCTTTGTGCGGCCGGGTCCGGCCGGGGTGGCTGGATCGATTGCGACTTGGCGATCGAGTAATTATGTTGACAGACTTGGGCGTGTGAAGCTAAGTAGGCCGACCGATCTGGCGTTGGGCTAGGCTGTCGCTCGCGTTGCCTTAGTTACCACCCCGTACGTCCCTTGTCCGTGCTTGCAACAATTGGTGATGCGATTGCGACGGCCGTTAAGTTATTGCAAACTGCAGCTAGTCATTGATCGATGAACACCATCCAACCGCTCTAATTAATCTTGGTTCAACCAGCTATAATCCTCACCCTCCGCATTACGCCTGCGGCGACAGCCCATCCGCTCGAAGAGAAAAATAAATTGAAACCGCGGGACAACTCGGCGGATTTGCAATTGTTAGGGTCGTGCAGTGTAGCTCGCGATCGATGCGACGGGTGATCTTAGTCCGTGGACTAGTCATTGCGGATCAGCTGTGTTTTTCTTTAGTTATTGATAATGCAAGAGGGGCTGTCCTGTCCTATAATTTCTCGCTCGAAAATAATAATATTGTTTCTGCGTTTCCAGATTACCCAAAACATTGCAGTAATGACACAGCCGCCTATATATCATCGTTTGGGAAGTCCTTAATCCACCTACAGAAGCAATCAAACAGACTAGTAGCAGGAGTAGATTGCAAATCAAGAGTACATTTTAAAAGACTCCGGATAAGTCTAGCAGCTGAACCCTGGAAAATTAAATGATCAATATTCACATCATTTCCACAACAGACACACATTTTGCCACCTTTCCAGCATCTTTGAAGCAAATTATCTTTAGTCACGATGAACTTCTTGACCATAAGCCACAAAAAACACTTCATTTCCGAGGGGATTTTGATTTCCCACAGGTTTTTTTTTTGCTGAAAACAACAAACAGATTTAATTCAAAATTTATCCAAAGAGCTAACGGTGAATTTTCTGTCATCAGCGAGCATCCATTTAATTTTATCTTTTCCCCTCATCATTCCAACCTCCTCACATCTCAATTTCAAACTATTCCAAAACCCCAAAAGCTTCTCCCCGGAGAGTTCTTCTAAAAGTGAATCCCTCCCAGCCCTTATTAATGACCTCAACCACAGTTATATTATGATCAAACTCATACTGTACGCTGCGGTAGGATCGTTTGAGCGGTTTATCTCCCATCCACCAATCCTCCCAAAATATGGTATTCTCCCCATTTCCAATCACTTTTGTACATTGTTGATAAAAAATATATATATATATTACTGTCGAAAGGCTAGTCCAAAAGTGAGAATCTCCCACTTCGGTCCCTTTTTCGACGAATGATGGATTTTATTGGCTCGAAATAAACTATCAAGAAGATACTAATACAATGAGCAAACACCAGACATCTGCATAGCTAGGATGCACATAATAACCACCAACTCACACATATGCAAAAATAGGCCAGCAAACTGCGTGTAGGCGAGGAAAAATGAAAAAAAACACACCCAAAGCGATCAAATCTGCAATCAGCAAACTACAACAATTATCATATCTGCACCAACCATCTCAAGACAACATAGGGTGACATGGTTCTTCAACAACAATGCCTTCAGGAAGAGCGACACTCAAGCAACGGCATGACTTGATCGAACCACAAGGACATTATATAGGTTTTCACGATGAAGAATCAATCCAAGCAATGCCTTCAACAAGGTAACATCGTAAGAAAAACATTGCCAACACCAGGTATGACCACTCGGGTCTGACTTAAGCTTTCACCCCGGGGCTGAAGACCGGGTGCTCAAGGACACCATCATCGAAGTCGCTCATGTGTGTCGTCACCACATTTCCGCGATCCCAATAGGTACATGCGATGCAATTGTCGCCACTGCGCAACCATCCTGTTGCGTCAAGCCATCGTTTATAATTTGTATCTCACCACCAAAGTAAATCACCGGATCAGAAAAAGTGGTCATGGGATACGGTGTCCGGCGCACCGATGCGCCCGATCGATCCGTGTCTGGAGTCTGGACACGGCATGCCCGGTCTTGAGGACACGGTGACCATGTATGGAACGGTTCAACTCTGGGCAGTACTGCATGCATGCACGGTCTTCTCTTCCACAGGACAGGGTTGAGCGCGGCCCCCGGTTTAGGAACCAAAACTTCATGGCGTGTCCTCTAGGGCCAATCAAGGGGATGCAATGATCAACGCGCAAGAAGAGGCCGTGTGGCGTGGGCTATGGTTCATCCTTGCACACTTGCACCAACAGTGCTAGTAGGAACGATTCAACTTCGGGCGCCACGGAATGCCCGGTCTTCTATTCTACAGCTTGTGGAATGATCCAAGGAGAAATGCGGCAGCAACGGGCCGTGCAAGGACAAAGCTGTCCACCCACGTACACTGGCTGGCTGATCGCTGCTGGTACCTGCCTGAGCGTTTGTACAAGACCCGGCGTGGTCCATTGACCAGCCCTGAAAACCTGAATTCTCATGGTCCGTTAGTGCCGTACGTACGTCGCACAGATACAGATGCATGCCATGCCTGAAATCTCTCTATTGCAATGTCAGTCCAATCTGTTTGGCTCAGCTCCTCCGCTGGAAGAAAACATAACAAACAACTGAGAGGCCAATCGCCCAGCAGATTTGCAGGTCCCGGCACCGATTATTTTTCTTTCGAAATGGAGGCAAAAGCTATGCCTCATCTCTTTAGTAAAGAAGAAGATTTTACCCGTTTAATTATAGAAAACCAGACAAAAACCATAAAAACCCACGAAGGGGCACCACCAGCTAACCTGGCTATCAACACAAAAACCACACACAGCCAAAGGAGGAGCACCGTCGAGGCTGACCACAAGTGGCATCGTCATCACTCCTCCGCGAGCTAGCGACTGCGACTTCACCACAACCAAACCACCAACAAGCCCTCATATCAACAACCTGCATGAGGCACCACATCAAGCTATGCCAAACAGTTGGCTACCAGGAGCAGCGCCGAGACAACTCCGACTTTGATGACGATCAAGCGCAAAAGAATATGCAGAGGTTGCGCCGACGAAGACCTCCCCCGAAGACCACCGAGCACCCGTCATCGTTGCCATCGATGACCCACGGAGGCCGCTCCGACTCCGCGATGAAAGGGACCATGAGAAAACCAGCCAAACACGCCGGAAAGAGACGACTACCAAGACCCTGCCGCGACCCTGCACAACACACCAACAACAGCGTTGCCAAGCGGGACAACACACCGAGAAGGAGAACAGCCGCCTTCACAACCATGTCAAGCAAGCCGCCGCAGATCAGGCACACCCAGTGGTGTTGGAAATATGCCCTAGAGGCAATAATAAATTGGTTATTATCATATTTCCCATTCGTGATAATATTTATTATGTATGATAGAATTGTATTGATTGGAAACTTAAATACATGTGTGAATACATAAACTACACTGTGTCCCTAGTAAGCCTCTGCTAGACTAGCTCGTTGATCAAAGATGGTTATGGTTTCATAACCATAGAAATGAGTTTTCATTTGATAACGGGATCACATCATTGGGAGAATGATGTGATGGACAGACCACCCATAAGCTTAGCATCAGATCGTTTAGTTATTTGCAATATTTTTCTTCATGTCAAGTATCTGTTCCTTCGACCATGAGATCATGCCACTCCCGGATGCTAGAGGAATGCCTTATGTGCTATCAAACATCATTTCGTAACTGGGTGACCATAAAGGTGCTCTACAGGTATCTCCGAAGGTGTCTGTTGGGTTGCATGGATCGAGACTGGGATTTGTCACTCCGTGTGACAGAGAGATATCACTGGGTCCTCTCGGTAATACAACATCGTAAGAAGCTTCATGTGACTAATGAGTTTAGTTATGGGATCTTGTATTGCGAAACGAGTAAAGAGACTTGCCAGTAACAAGATTGAACTAGGTATGGAGATGCCGACGATGGAATCTTGGACAAGTAACATATCGCCGGTCAAAGGGAATTGCATACGGGATTGACTGAATCCTTAACATTGTGGTTCAACTGATAAAGATCTTCATTGAATATGTAGGAACCAATATGGGCATCCAGGTTCCGCTATTGATTATTGACTGGAGAGGAGTCTCGGTCATGTCTGCATGTTCTGAACCCGTAGGGTCGCACGCTTAACATTCGGTAGCGCTAGGATAGTGTTGAGATATTAATAGCGGAAAGTGCAAAGGTTGTTCGGAGTCCCGGATGAGATCCAAGATATCAAGAGGAGATGCGGAATGGTCCGGAGGTAAAGATTTATATATGGAAATTCATATTCAGGGTTTTAGAAAATGTTTGGGTTTTTTCAGTATTGTACCAAGAAGGTTCTAGAAGGGTGGGCCCACCTGCATGGGGACCCAAATAAACATGGGTAGTGGGGAAACTCCTCAAACCATTGGTCTAGGCGCACCATGAAAGTGCGTTATGTCGACTAGAGGGGGGGGGGGGTGAATAGGCGATTTTTATGAATTCTTCACTGAGGAATTTGCCGGTGAGGAAATTCCTTAGCGAAGAACTATTAGCAGCAGAATAAGTACTCAGAAGTAAGCATAACAAAATACAAGCATGGTCATCATGATGAAATGAAGACTAGCAAAGAGTACAGAAAGTGTAATCACAGGATAACACAAGATGAAGACAAACAGACTGAAGAAATTGAACTGAGGAAATTGAGAATGTCTTCAGTCAAAGTCTTCAAACACAGATATGAACAAACACCCAACACGGTAATGAGGAAATGAAAGGGTTGAGGAAATAGAACCAGTAGGTTGGTGAAGACAATGATTTGGTAAACCAGTTCCAACTACTGTCTCAGTTGTACGTCTGGTTGGAGCGGCTGAGTATTTAAACTCGAGGACACGCAGTCCCGGACACCCAGTCTCTGAGCACGCAGCTCAGGACACCCAGTCTTCACCGTATTCTCCTTGAACTAAGATCACACAGATCCCGTCCAATCACTCGTGGCAAGTCTTCAGGCGACTTCCAAACCTTCACAGACTTGGTCACTCGGCGATCCACAATTCCTCTTGGATGCTCTAGACCTTGACGCCTAACTGTCTGGAAGAAGCATGGTCTTCAAAGGTAACAAGCGTCGGATCCACGCAGGATCAATTTCTTCAGTGATGCTCAATCACTTTGGGGTTTGTAGGTGTTTGGGTTTGGGATTTTCCTCACTTGATGATTTTTGCTCAAAGTCCTCGGAGGATGGGTTGCTCTCAAATGACAAGTGTCAAGTTTTCTCGGAGCAGCCAACCAACTAGTGGTTGTAGGGGGGCGGCTATTTATAGCCTAGGGAGCAGCCCGACATGATAAGACATAAATGCCCCTCAATGATATGACCGTTAGGTGGATAAGATATTTTGGGACAGCTGGCGCGCAGCACAGCAACGGTCGGAAATTTGACTCTCAAATTCCTCAGGGCTATCATGTTCCTCACTGTGTAGGTAATTCGCACTGGCGAATTCCTAACTCCTCAGTCAGAACAAATTCATCAGTGACCAGAAGAACTTCGTCTCTGTCACTGAAGAAAGTGGCTGAACTGTATGAGATTTCCAAAGGCTTCACTCGAAGGGATTGGTAGGTGTAGGATTTTGAGTTGAGCATCACATGGAAATTTTTTCTAAGTATTTCCTCGACCCCCTTTAACAGTACGGTGTTTCCTATGACTCAAGAAAGAGAAAATGAAACTACGAAAACAAAAGTCTTCACGCTTCATGTTCCAGAAAGGAATACCAAGTCTTCAAGGTCACACCAATTTCTTCACTTCCAAAGTCTTCAAAAAGTCTTCAGAATATCAAAGTCTTCACTTGAAGAACTTCATTTTTAGGGGTCGACTTTCTCTGCAAATATCAAACTCCTCATAGACTTATAGACCTGTGTACACTCACAAACGCATTAGTCCCTTAACCTATAAGTCTTCAATACACCAAAATCACTAAGGGGCACTAGATGCACTTACAATCTCCCCCTTTTTGGTGATTGATGACAACATAGGTTAAGTTTTCAACGGGGATAAATATATGAAGTGTATATACTGATTTTGAGGAATTTGATTGCAAGATATAGAAGAAATCCCCCTGAAGATGTGCATAGTGAGGAATTTGCTTTTGAAGCATTGCACATTTAAAGAGTTGAATCATGGAGATCTCCCCCTATATCTTGTAATTCATACACACATTTGATATATAATATGAAGAATTTGAAATGCATGATGAAATATGGTGTCTGATGAGATTCAGCATGTGTGCAATGTCATTAACGAGGAAATAAGCATGCAGAGCATAATGCAACAAAAGTATCAGTGCACCATCGGGTTTAAGATTACAACTCGATCCAAATAAAAGTCTCAGGAGAACAAGAGTTGTAACTTAAAAATGCCCTTAATATAGACCCGCTTGAAGACTAACTCAGATTTCTCCCCCTTTTTCATCGAATGACCAAAAGGATTGAAACTGAGGACTAACGCCCTTGAAGAATTTCAAGTCGATGGAGGAGCGCCAGCGTTGTCGGGGTTGTTTGTTGTAGCAGGGCCTGCCGTAGTGTCGTCCAAATCTTCATACTCATCAGTGTCACGTGATGAAGAATAAGAGCTGGCCACCAAGGAAGGAACTTTGACCTTCTTGAATTTCTTCGGTGGAGGTGCAGACCAGTCAAATTCTTCCTTGAGACCCATATTCTTCAGATCAGCAGCGCTGTAGACATGAGAGAGAATAGCCCAGGTACGGTTGAAGGTTTCATGGAGGTAGTATTGGTTTTTCTTCACTGCATTGTGTGTTGAGGTCATGTTGTGAAGAATTGAACCAAACTGGCGCTTGACCCATTTATGATTGCGATCAACCTTCTGATGAAGACTGAGGAGTAACTCACGGTCAGTCATCACCCTGGGTGCTGTGGCTTGAGGATTTTGCTTGGCTGAGGTATTGGCGGCAGAGTCATGTGTGGCAAAATCGTCATTGGTAGAGTAAGATGCAGCCTTGCGAAATTGACCATCCAAAGGACGAATGCCTTCATCGATCACAGCAGCGGCCTTGCCTTTGTCATCAGCTGATGAAACTGACCGTTTGAGGACTTCAATGGGAGGCAAGTAGCTACTGTGGTTTAGAGTGTCAGCTTTGTAATTCAGTGAAGATCTTGCCCTGATGAATCTCATAATCCAAGGAGCATAGGGCTTCAGCTCGAATGGTGACATAGCAATATTGGCCAGAGTCCTCATGAAGAAATCATGGAAGTTTATGGGAACGCCATGAATGATGTTGAAAAGCATATTCTTCATGATGCCAATGACTTCTTCATCATTTGAGTCGTGGCCTTTGATGGGACTCATTGTCTTCGTCAGAATTCGATAGACAGTCCGAGGCACATAGAGTAATTCCTTGACGAGGAATTTGGTTCATGGGGCCTGCCTTGGCTTCAACGGCTTCATCAGCACTTGCATATAGTCATTTGAAAGTTCTGGTTCATTGTAGATACAACGAGCATCATCAAGTGGAGGACTGAGTGGTAGAGCACGAAGCAATTCAGTTGCAGGTGCCTTGTAGTGAGTATTTCCAGACATCCAGTCTAATACCCAGGAGTTCACGTCTTCAGCGTCTTCGGTGATGTGCAGAGTTGCATAGAATTGAAGAATGAGTTCTTCATTCCAGTCACAGATATCAATGCAGAAATTTAGAAGTCCTGCGTCGTAAAGAACACTGAGGACTGGCTCAAAGCCGGGCAGAGACTCCATGTCCACATGAGGAATATGTGCATGATCGAAGACTTTGTCTTTGTTGAAGAGCACTAAGGAATAGAAATTGGCTTGGCTGGCAGTCCAGAAACGCCTCTTCCTTATGCGAGCAGAATCATATGGATTATAATCAGTGAAGAATACATGCTCGGCAAAGAAATCTTCAGCCTTGAACTTCTGTTTGCTTGAGAACGAATTCTTTTGCTTTGGCAGAGGGATGTCAGTGAGTTGCATCACCACCTCAGGAATCGCGAGCTCAGGTTCTTCAGGCTGAGGAATTTCTTGTTCCTCAATAGGTGCAGTCTGAGGATCAGCAGCAGCAGGTTCATCAGCACTAGTGGCTGGAATTTCTTCATGCACAGAAAGAGTGGGTTGAGTTTCTTCAGAGCCCATTTGAACTGTTGGTGTAGGGGACTGAGGAATCTGTTGGAGCGGGGTGAAGAGAGGAGTATTGGGATGCTGACTTTCCCAAAAGTCATCATTCATCACAGGTGTGGTGCACCCTATATCCACATCTTCATCTTCAATTTCCTCAACACCAGCCTCTTCAGCTGTGAACTGAGGCATAGGTGAGGAAATGACTGGCGTTGAAGGGATCGCGTCCACTTCAATTTCTTCATCAATCTGCTCTGACGAAGCAGCAGAATGATGTTCTTCATCAGATCCGATGGGGATCTCATAGTCTTCTCCAAAAGGAACAAGGTCCTTTGTTGGCATGGAGGAAATCGGAACAGCATCAATTGGATTTTCGAGTGAGCTGGTCATTGGCTTCAGTTTCTTCGTAGCCGAAGAGTTTGACACGGCTGATGCCTTCCTTTTCTTCACTGCAGCTCGCTCTGCAGCCTTGGTCTTCTTCACATCAAATGCACATGGAAGAATTGGAGTTGGTGTAGGTGCAGATGGAGCTGAGGAATCTGGTTGATTTTCTTCAGGTGCAACGGATGCAGTTGCCCTGACTTCTTCAGTTTCTTCAGGCACACCACTAGTGGATGCCCTGGCAATTTCTTTAGCGGCTGGAATAGGATCATCAGCCCTGGAACTAGCATGTTCTTCAGCAGCCTGAACTTCATCAGCGGTGCTGGCATGTTCTTCAGTCGGCTGAGCTGAGACTTCAGCCTGAGGAATTTCATGTTGCGTTGGAGCAGCAACATTGGTGAATTTCTTCGTCAGGTTAACGAATCTGACTTTGGCTCCTTGCCAATCAGCATAGTAGGCATCAAAATCCTTGCTGAGGGCTTGAATTTCAGATTGAGCCTGGAGAAGTTCCTCAGGTGTCATTCTGACAGCGTTTTTCTTCAGGAGCTTCTCCTTTCTGTATTGAGCTTTCTTAATCTCTCTTCAGATTGAGCCTGGAGAAGTTGCCTTTTCAAACTTCCATTTCTCTTCAGTGATGAAATGGGTCAGCATGTGACTTTGACCGGCGGTCAGATGAAAATCAGGCATGGGGGTGTTTGGATCCTTGTGCCAGAGATCAATATAATCGAGGATTTTCCTAGGATCCAACAGCAGTGGCACAGATGTGCCTTTGGCTCTAGCGGCCTTTACCTGTCTGTCTCTGATGATTTCTGCGAGTTCATCATCAGAAGCTTCATCATCAGATGGCACGTGGAATGCGACCTGTTTCTTCTTTGGACTTGGCCGAGGACCTCGTCCAGCTGTTGCTTTGGTCTTCAGCAGAGTCGGGCCAGATGATGACTTTGGTGCAGCAGAGGAACTTGCTGAAACACCAGAGGCAATCGAGAAACCAGCAGTCCTTTGACATGTAGTCAGATGCACATGAGCTGAGGACTTTGAAGGAGCAGTAGCAGTGTGAGGAATTTGCCATGAGGGCGCTGCTGAGGAACTTGGCCGTGAGGGCGCTGTTGGTGAAGCACTTGGCTTATGAGCAGGCTTCTTTGGCATGGATTTCCTCGGTTTGACTGAGGCCTCAGTAGCAGTAGCAGTGGAAGAATCCTCATTGAATTTCTTCACTGCCTCCTTGGCTTGTCTTGCCAATTTGGCTTGGCGCTTAGCCCATTCTTCAGGAAAGTCCTCACCACGTTGATGCTTGTGGGGTCAGCTACTTGGCCAGGTGCCAATGGAGCTCTTGGGCATGGAGGATTGAGGGAGAATTTCTTCATGTACTTTGGAGTCACATATCTGTATTCCCTC
Organism: Triticum aestivum; assembly: GCF_018294505.1. NCBI lineage: Eukaryota > Viridiplantae > Streptophyta > Magnoliopsida > Poales > Poaceae > Triticum > Triticum aestivum. The sequence goes on along the minus strand of NC_057798.1, from coordinate 768,698,367 downwards.
CATTCCCTTGCCCATCTCTGTTCAATCTTCTAAATGCGCACCTTGTGCTGATTTTTGTTTTCTTTGCCATATTTTGCTTCATCAGATGTGCAATAGTTAGCATAAATTTCCTCAGGGATTTCAAATGCAGTCATAACCTCAGGTTTCTTTCCTCCTTTCTGCGGCTTCTTACCGTCTGCCATATTCTTCAGTTGAGGAATTTGAACAAATGAGTTCTCTGAAGAAGTATGCAGTTTTTCTTCGAGGAACGCTGCAAATGAGTTAAGTTGATGAGAACCTATTGATTCAGCAGCAGACATGAGTACCTGTGAACAGAGTACAGGTGCGAGGAATTTGGAGAGGTCATATGCGTTCTGAGAAGGTTTTTGAAAAGAACAAGTTTTGAGGAATTTGACCAGATGAACCTTGAGGAATTTCACTAAGTGTTCTTGTCTTAGGTTCCAGAGTTGTACAGATCGAAGATCCACACAATTAGGGAATCTTAAAGAAAATGGTTGCTTAGAGAAACAGTTCAAGATCATATGAAGTGTGTGGTGTTCGTATGTGTGAAGATTTGAAGAATAAACACCTTTGAAGATTTTCAGGAAAGCTTGAGAATCAAAGCGAGTAATAAAAGTAACTTTTAATTACCCGAAATGAAGAACACGACGAACTGAGAAGAACAGACGGGAAGTTCGTCAGGTTAGATCTTCCTTTCCCTAACTCGGCGGAGGAAGACATCTACGGCGGCTGTGGAGTGAAGATTTCTGTGGTCGGCGTGAGTACGACGGCGACGAGGTCGAGGCAGCGAAGCTCTTCCTCACCGGCGACGATGCAGTAGCGGTGGCGCTAGGGTTTGAGGAGCTCGAGCGGGAGAGAGATGGTCGAGCGGAGTAAATGAAGTGAGGAAGGGGAGAGGGGTATTTATAGACACGGTGAAAAACTGTTCGCCCGAAGATTTAGGACGAACGTGCCCCTGCCCTTTCTCCTTCACGCGACATGTGTCACCCACGTACTGTGTAGTGGAGATCGTGACGATCGTGGGTGAATAGAATAATGCATCGTGGGATGCGGAACAGTTTGAGCGGCAAAACTGAAAATTTGGATAAGATTTGTTTTAAAGTTTCGTTCGCAATTTCTTCAGCTACCAAGGACACAGTGAAGACTTTGAACGAGTTTCAAATAGAACGCACATGAAGAATTTGTGAATAGATTGGGTTGAGTATAGCATAGAGGGGAAGGGTCCGATCACATTCACTTAACAGAAAAAGCAACTTGAAGAAATAGCTATAAGTGAATGCTGTAGGGACATAAACTCATATATATATATAGCCAATGAAGAAAAATGAAGGGAACAATGAAGATTTTGTAAAGTTGAAGAATTTCAAAAATTGAAGAATTTCAAAACTGAGGAAAAACTAAAATTGAGGATTTTCAACTTTTTGTGGTGGTGTGACCCACCGTATAAGAATGATGATTTCAGACACCGCGTACAATTTGTCGTAGGGTTCTGAGAATCAAATTCTTCATTAATTTCTTCACACTTAGAGTGTTATTCTTCATTGATTAAAGAAAAACGTTTCTTCATGTGTTGCACATCTAAGTCATCAATTTTGCATAAGTGTTAGGATGTGTGTCCTTTTCAAAGAACATTCGAAGATTCTAAGATATTTAGTTCACACCACAACTTGCTAAATCTCTTCTCATCCAAGGGCTTAGTGAAGATATCAGCTAACTGTTCTTCAGTCTTCACGTGCTCGATGGAGATGTCGCCCTTCAACACATGATCACGAAGAAAATGATGACGAATCTGAATGTGCTTTGTCTTCGAGTGCTGAACTGGGTTGTGAGCAATCTTGATGGCACTCTCATTGTCGCAGAGGAGAGGCACATTCTTCACGTTGACGCCATAGTCCTTGAGCGTTTGCTTCATCCAAAGCAGTTGAGCACAGCAAGAGCCAGCAGCAATGTATTCAGCTTCCGTAGTAGACAGTGATACGCAGTTCTGTTTCTTCGAGGACCAATAGACCAAAGATCGTCCCAGGAAATGACAAGTGCCAGAAGTTGACTTGCGGTCCACATGATCACCAGCATAGTCAGAGTCAGAATATCCAATGAGATAAAAACAGAGCCCTTGGGGTACCATAATCCTAGTGTTGGTGTGTGAGCTAGATATCGAAGAATATGCTTCACAGCCTTATGGTGTGATTCCTTCGGTGCAGGTTGAAATCGGGCACACATGCAAACACTAAGCATTATATCTGGCCTAGATGCACATAAGTACAATAAAGAACCAATCATGGAGCGGTATACCTTGTGATCGAAGTCAATACCATTTCCATCAGTGCATAGATGGCCTTTTGTGGGCATAGGAATTTTGACGCCTTTGCAATCTTGCATGCCGAATTTCCTCAGTACATCTTTGAGGTATTTCTCCTGAGATATGAATATGCCATTGCGCTGTTGACGAATTTGAAGACCTAAGAAAAATTTCAACTCTCCCATCATAGACATTTGATATTCTTCACTCATCATATAGGCAAATTCATCACTATAACGTTGGTCAGTACAGCCAAAGATAATATCATCAATATATTTGGCACACAAACAGTTCACCATCATATGATTTAGTAAAGAGAGTAGGGTCGAGTGAACCGGGTGTGAAGCCATTCTTCACGAAGAATTCCTTCAATGTATCATACCACGCCCGAGGGGCTTGCTTGAGGCCATAGAGGGCCTTATTAAGTTTGAAGACTTTGTCAGGATTCTTTGGATCTTCAAAACCTGGGGGTTGAGCAACATATACTTCTTCCTCAAGCTTACCATTGAGGAATGCACTTTTCACATCCATTTGATATAAGATGATATCATGATGATTAGCATAAGCAAGTAATATGCGAATAGCCTCAAGTCTAGCAACAGGTGCAAAAGTTTCATCGAAATCAATTCCTTCAACCTGTGTGTAGCCTTGAGCTACCAGTTGTGCCTTATTCCTTACCACAAGGCCATTTTCATCTTGCTTGTTGCGGTAGATCCACTTTGTGCCAATGCTATTATGCTTGTGAGGATCTGGACATTTGACCAGTTCCCAGACATTGTTGAGCTCGAACTGATGTAATTCTTCTTGCATAGCCTGAATCCACTCCGGCTCCAAAAATGCTTCATCTACCTTAGTGGGCTCTGTGATAGAGACAAAAGCATAGTGCCCACAAAAGTTAGACAAATGTGAAGCTTTTGAGCGTGTGAGAGGACCTGGCGCTTCAATGTCATCGATGATCTTGTCAACTTGTACTTCTTTTGCAACGCGAGGATGAGCTGGTTGACGTCGAGGTATTTGATCATTTTCCTCAGCACCATTGTCTTCAGGTGCGTCAGCTCGATGTTCTTCGCGTACTGGAATGAATTCTTCAGCAAATTCTTCAGTAGGAATGACATCTTCAGTTGCCTTGAACTTGATAGAATCCTCAGGTGCTGGTTCATCTAACACAGAAGGTAGGTGCTCTCTTTGCGAGCCATTAGTTTCATCGAACCGCACATCTACAGTTTCAACAATCTTGTGAAGAACAATGTTGAAGACTCTGTAGGTGTGCGAGTCCTTTCCGTAACCAAGCATAAAACCTTCATGTGCTTTCGGTGCGAATTTAGAATTGTGGTGAGGATCTCTAATCCAACATTTAGCACCGAAGACTTTGAAATAACTCACATTGGGTTTCTTGTCAGTGAGGAGTTCATAGGCCGTCTTCTTGAAGAATTTGTGAAGATATACTCTGTTGATGATGTGGCACGCAGTATCAATTGCATCAATCCAAAAACGATGAAGCGTTTTGTATTCATCAAGCATAGTGCGAGCCATCTCAACAAGAGTTCTGTGCTTGCGCTCCACGACGCCATTTTGCTGAGGAGTATAAGGAGCAGATAACTCATGAGTAATACCAAGTTCATCAAGATAGTCATCAAGACCGGAATTCTTGAACTCAGTTCCATTGTCACTTCTGATGTGTTTGATCTTCACACCAAAGTTGGTTGAAGCCCTCGAGGAGAACCGTTTGAAGACTTCCTGCACTTCATGTTTGTAAGTAACAATGTGTACCCATGTATATCGAGAGTAATCATCAACAATGACAAAACCATATAGAGATGCAGCATTAGAGAATGCTGAGTAATGATTAGGTCCAAAGAGGTCCATGTGAAGCAATTCGAATGGACGAGTAGTGGTCATGATAGTCTTCGCTGGATGCTTGGCCTTGGTCATTTTTCCAGCTTCACAGGCTCCGCATAAGTGATCCTTGAGGAATTTGACATTCTCAATGCCAATGACATGCTTCTTCTTCGCAAGCGTGTGCAAATTCCTCATGCCTGCGTGACCAAGTCGTCGATGCCATAGCCAGCCTTCTGACGCTTTTGCAAGTAGACACACGGCTGGTTGTGGTCCTGTAGAGAAATCAACAATATACAAATCTCCTCTCCTAAAGCCTTCGAAGACTTTGGAATTGTCAGCTTCCATAATCACAACACAGCGATACTTGCCAAATACAACAACCATATCAAGATCACAAAGCATTGAGACTGACATGAGGTTGTATCCTAAGGACTCAACAAGCATGACTTTGTCCATGTGTTTATCCTTAGAGATCGCAACCTTACCAAGACCCAATACCTGACTTTTGCCTTTGTCAGCAAAGATGATATGCTTCAGATGTGACGGTGATAAAGGAGCATCCATCAAAAGATTCTTTTCACCAGTCATGTGATTTGTACATCCACTATCGAGGACCCATTCAGTGGTTTTGGGTTGGTCATCCTGCAGATGAATTAGTGTAACTTACAATCTCATATGCTTCATCAGTGAAGAATATGATATTAAGTTCATCAGATGAATTTCATCAAGCGGTAAACAGATATAGCAGTATGAGGAGGTGTGAAATGAAAGTTCATTTCATCATGGTTAGCCTGCGTCCTTTTAGGCGATTTTGTTAGGTCCCCAGCAAATTCTTCAGACGTTAAGGCACGTCTGGAGACCTGACCCTGCAGAAGAGATTAGTTCTTTTTCTTCACCACCCACATCTGAAGGGGTGGCAAAGAGTTCACCACTCTGCGAGCACCATATGAGAATGGTGGCATAGAAGCCAAACCATTTCGTTTCACATAAGAGGGGTTAGGGTAAGCATATGAGTAAGCAGAGAAATTCTTCGAGGACTTATGAATATAATGATTTGAAGAATAATGTGCATATTCGTAGCCCTTAGCTCTACCCTGCGAAACAGAGTTGTTAGCACGATGATAGTCATATGAGGACTTTGATCCATTTTAGGAATTTGATCCACGTGAGGAATTTGGTCCATATGAGGACTTGGATCCATATGAAGAATTAGGTCCATATGAAGAGTTTGTTCTGGGGTTCCCATTCTTCACAGGTGGTGTCATGAGGACATTCACCTGAATACTTTCAACATAACTTTTGGGAACCCATATTTTCTTCATAGGGGAACCGTTCCTGCAGTTAGTCCCAACATATCTAGCAAATACTTCACCATTCTGATTTTTGAACTGTTTATAGTTGGAGTCAAATGACTCATCAGAAGAACGAGGAGATTCACATGTAAAGCCAGATAACATGGATGGATCAACTGGAGGTCCCTTTGCAGCAACCCATGAGGTTTTGGGGTACTGCTCAGGCTTCCAATATGTTCCATCAGCATTAAGTTTCCTCTCAAAGGCAATACCCTCTTTTCAAGGGTTTCTATTTAGGATCTGCTTTTTGAGCACATCACAAAGAATCTGATGCCCTTTGAGGCTTTTGTACATGCCTGTCGTGTACAATTCCTTTAGCCCTGCATCGTCAGTGATACTAGCAATGTCCTCAGATGAGGAATTAGTGATAGCAGAGGCAGGTGAAGAATTTGTAACAGTTGAAGCATTTGAACATTCAGGTGAACAATTAGCAGATTCACGTTCAATGCATTTTAAGCATGGAGGAACAAATTCTTCCTGAGAAGTGCTGATTTGTTGAGCAAGTAATGAATCGCGCTCCTTCTGAAGATCTTCATAACTCACTCTTAGCTTCTCAAGATCTTGCTTTCTTTGAAGAAGTTCACAAGAAAGTTTCTCATGATCAGATAAGAGAGTGTTATGATGACTTTGAAGGTTATCAAACCTAGACTGAAGTCTCTGAAGATTTTCAGTTAGGGCTTTACGATCCATTTCTTCACCCAACATATCATCACTTTTGTCTAGCATGTTTTGAACCTTTTCAAAAGCCCTTTGTTGTTTTACAGCAATCTTTGCAAGTTTAGAGTAGCTGGGCTTGAGATTCTCATCAGATTCATTTTCACTAGATTCAGGGGAGGTGTATTTGAGTACCTTTGCACCTTTTGCCATGAAGCAATAGGTGGGAGCGTAGTCCTCATTATCTTCATCAGGCTTGTCGGTGGGGTCAGTTTCTTCAGTGTTGAAGATGAACTTGCTAACGAAAGCAGTAGCAAAGGCCAGACTTGCCACACCAGATTCGGATTCTTCAGACGCCTCCTCTTCCTCATTTTCCTCAGATTCAGCTTCAGAGTCCATTTCCTTGCCAATGAATGCCCGAGCCTTCTTGGAGCTGCTCTTCTTGTGAGATGAAGACTTCGAGGATTTTGATGACGAAGATTTTGACGATTTCTTCTTCTTCTTCGCATCATCAGAACTGTAATCCTTGTATTTCTTCTTCTTCAATTCCTTTTCCCACTGAGGACAATCTTGAATATAATGACCAGGTTTCTTGCATTTGTGGCACAGCCTTCTCTTATAGTCACTTGATGAGGAATCACTGCTTCTTGAGGATTTTCCAAAGCGACCACGTCTTGAGAACTTCTGGAATTTCTTCACGAGCAGTGCTAGCTCCTGGCTCAGTTCTTCAGGATCACCAAGGCTACTACCAGAGTCCTCACATTCAGACTCAGACACAACCTTGGCCTTCAGGGCACGTGGTTTGCCATAGCTCGAACCATAGAGATCTCTCTTTTCAGCAAGCTGGAACTCGTGAGTATTTAGCCTTTTGAGGATATCAGCAGGATCAAGAGACTTGTAGTCAGCCTGTTCTTGTATCATCAGACCCAGAGTATCAAATGAGGAATCAAGCGATCTCAACAGTTTCTTCACCACCTCATGGTCAGTGATGTCAGTGGCACCGAGGGCTTGAAGCTCATTTGAGATGTCAGTGAGGCGATCGAAGATTTGTTGGACATTTTCATTGTCGAGTCTTTTGAAGCGGTTGAAGAGATTTCGAAGAACATCAACTCGAGAGTCACGCTGAGTTGAGACTCTTTCATTCACTTTGGATAGCCTATCCCAGATAAGCTTAGCAGTTTCCAAAGTACTCACTCTTCCATACTGTCCTTTACTCAGATGGCCACATATGATATTCTTCGCTTGAGAATCGAGTTGCTTGAATCTCTTCACATCGGTAGAGTTCAGTGAGGGTGAAACAGAGGGAACACCATTTTCCACAACATACCAGAGACCGTTGTCAATTTCCTCGAGATGCATTCGCATCTTGTTTTTCCAGTAGGGGTAGTCCGTTCCATCAAAGGTAGGACACCCAACCGAGACCTTGATCATACCTGCGGTCGACATAACTAAAACTCCAGGCGGTTAAACCAAAATCACACAGAACAATGGAGTACCTTGCTCTGATACCAATTGAAAGTGCATTATGTCGACTAGAGGGGGGTGAATAGGCGATTTTTATGAATTCTTCACTGAGGAATTTGCAGGTGAGGAAATTCCTTAGCGAAGAACTATTAGCAGCGGAATAAGTACTCAGAAGTAAGCATAACAGAATACAAGCATGGTCATCATGATGAAATGAAGACTAGCACAGAGTACAGAAAGCGTAATCACAGGATAACACAAGATGAAGCCAAACAGACTGAAGAAATTGAACTGAGGAAATTGAGAAAGTCTTCAGTCAAAGTCTTCAAACACAGATATGAACAAACACCCAACACGGTAATGAGGAAATGAAAGGGTTGAGGAAATAGAACCAGTAGGTTGGTGAAGATAATGATTTGGTAAACCAGTTCCAACTGCTGTCTTAGTTGTACGTCTGGTTGGAGCGGCTGAGTATTTAAACTCGAGGACACGCAGTCCCGGACACCCAGTCTCTGAGCACGCAGCTCAGGACACCCAGTCCTCACCGTATTCTCCTTGAACTAAGATCACACAGATCCCGTCCAATCACTCGTGGTAAGTCTTCAGGCGACTTCCAAACCTTCACAGACTTGGTCACTCGGCGATCCACAATTCCTCTTGGATGCTCTAGACCTTGACGCCTAACCGTCTGGAAGAAGCACAGTCTTCAAAGGTAACAAGCGTCGGATCCACGCAGGATCAATTTCTTGAGTGATGCTCAATCACTTTGGGGTTTGTAGGTGTTTGGGTTTGGGATTTTCCTCACTTGATGATTTTCGCTCAAAGTCCTCGAAGGATGGGTTGCTCTCAAATGACAAGTGTCAAGTTTTCTCGGAGCAGCCAACCAACTAGTGGTTGTAGGGGGCGGCTATTTATAGCCTAGGGAGCAGCCCGACATGATAAGACATAAATGCCCCTCAATGATATGACCGTTAGGTGGATAAGATATTTTGGGACAGCTGGCGCGCAGCACAACAACAGTCAGAAATTTGACTCTCAAATTCCTCAGGGCTATCATGTTCCTCACCGTGTAGGTAATTCGCACTGGCGAATTCCTAACTCCTCAGTCAGAACAAATTCATCAGTGACCAGAAGAACTTCGTCTCTGTCACTGAAGAAAGTGGCTGAACTGTATGAGATTTCCAAAGGCTTCACTCGAAGGGATTGGTAGGTGTAGGATTTTGAGTTGAGCATCACATGGAAATTTTTCCTAAGTATTTCCTCGACCCCCTTTAACAGTACGGTGTTTCCTATGACTCAAGAAAGAGAAAATGAAACTACGAAAACAAAAGTCTTCACGCTTCATGTTCCAGAAATGAATACCAAGTCTTCAAGGTCACACCAATTTCTTCACTTTCAAAGTCTTCAGAAAGTCTTCAGAATATCAAAGTCTTCACTTGAAGAACTTCATTTTGAGGGGTCGACTTTCTCTGCAAATATCAGACTCCTCATAGACTTATAGACCTGTGTACACTCACAAACGCATTAGTCCCTTAACCTATAAGTCTTCAATACACCAAAATCACTAAGGGGCACTAGATGCACTTACACACCATGATTCTCCCTTAAAATGAATAGTACCATTTCCCGAAGGGATAAGATTAGGATCCTTAAAAAGGGGGGATAGCGACTAAGGGGGAAGAAAAGGAGGGATTTCCTTCCTTCCCCTTTGACCAACGACCCTAGGGCCTTGGAGGGCAAGCCAGCAGCCCCCTCCACACCTTTATTATGGTGGGGAGGCATTGGGTGCAGCCCCTCTCGGTGTCAAAACCAGTAGATCTCGGGTAGGGGGTACCGAACTGTGCGTCTGAGGATCGAAGGTAACAAGGAGGCAAGGGACACAATGTTTACCCAGGTTCGGGCCCTCTTAATGGAGGTAATACCCTACTTCCTGCTTGATTGACTATGATGAATGTAGGGGTTACAATAGTTGATCTACCTCGAGATCGTAGTGGCTAAACCCTAGATGTCTAGCATGTATGATTGTGATCTTGCCCAACGGACTAAACCCTCCGATTTATATAGACACCGGAGGGATATAGGGTTGTATAAAGTCGGTTACAGAAGAAGGAAAGTGCATAATCCGAACGCCAAGCTTGCCATCCACGCAAAGGAGAGTCCCATCTGGACAAAGGGAAGGTTCTTCTATCTTGTATCTTCATGGCCCATCAGTCCGGCACATCACATAGCCCAGACGCCCAAGGACCCCTTAGTCCAGGACTCCCTCAGTAGCCCCTGAACCAGGCTTCAATGACGATATATCCAGCTCATGGACTGTCTTCGGCATTGCGAGGCGGGTTCCCCTTTCCCGAATACTTCAACATAGTTTTCTGCACACAAGAACTGTGTTCGGCCTTGTTTAACACGTACAACCCTGAGCTGTAAAAAGCAACAATTCTTAAAATAAATCACGTCTGTGGGTCACTTTCTTTGGTGAGATGTTATGTTCTGGCCTTATTATTGTTCTGAACTGTTTCACAACCCCATTTCATATTTCAAGGCACGGTCATCGACATGTCTTGTCAAAGTAGAGATCGTGTCCCCTTATTACGAGATTTTCATAATGAGGGTTTGGGTTATCCAACCGTGCCGTTCACACGTCCCCTAGGGAATAGGTGAGATTACAGCTTGTGAGGGGGTGTTTGACATTCGCTACCTTTATAAGAGGATAAGGTTCCGCCTCTTTACCCCACGCCTTCTCCTTCCTCTGCCTATCCGCCACTCGAGCTCCAACGCCCAAGTCTCAGTACTTTCCTTTGCCCCCAAGCACTCCTAGCCATGTCTGGATCTGGAGCACAGGGCAAGTGGATGGCCTCCTCTGTTACACAGGAGAACATCACAGAGCTCCGAGAAGCTGGGTACCTAGCCACAGACATAGTTCACTAGCTTCCTGCCAAAAGGCAGATCATCCCCACTCCAGAGCCTAACGAAAGGGTAGTTTTTATCCCCCATTTCCTTTGCGGACTAGGGTTTCACCTTCATCCTTTTGTCCGCGGTCTTATGTTCTACTACGGGCTAGATTTTCATGATCTAGCCCCAAATTCTTTCCTCAACCTCTCGGTGTTTATCATTATGTGTGAGGCATTCCTCTGCATCCCTCCCCACTTTGGTCTATGGCTCAAGGTCTTCAACGTGAAGCCGAAGGTGGTCGAGGGCCAACATGTAGAGTGCGGCGGTGCCATGGTGAGCAAGCTCCCCAACGTCAATTGGCCAACAGGGACCTTCGTGGAGAGCGTCAAAGGATGGCAGCAGGGCTGGTTCTATATCACAGAGCCCCGTGATGCCACATGGGCTGCCGCTCCCGAGTTTAAATCCGGGCCCCCAATGCGGCTTACGTCACTACTAGGGAAAACCCTAGCAGTAGCGCGTGTTTAATGCCTATCAGTAGCGCGGGGAACCGCGCTACTAGTAAGGCGCTACAGCTAAAGGTTAGTAGTAGCATGGGTTGGACCATGCTAGTGCTATATCGACTTAGTAGTAGCGCTTTCTACAATGAGAGCTACTAGTAATTAGTAGTAGCGCTTCTCCGAGCATGCGCTACTAATATTATTCTGTATTTTAGTTCTTTTTTATTTCATGTTGTATTCATACACCTTTATACAAGTTTTCATACCGCAGCAATTTAGATATTGTTTTTACATCATAATGAGTTATTACATTACTGGGAGAAAGAATCGTTGACTAGTTTCAAGTGGATGGACATCCACTTGAAACTAATCCGCGGTTCTTTCACCCAATGATATAATAAATATCATCATCATCATCATCATCATCATCATCATCATCATCATCATTATCATCATCATATCATTAACAACTTATCATCGTAATACATCATTGTCATATAACACCTCCTCATGATCATCGTTTTCATCAATGAGACATCACATACAAGTTGGTCACTAGTCATAATCACAACTACTCCTCATCATCAACTCTCTTTAACATATTGTACCTCATAGGACCTATTACATTCTCTTAGGACCTACTATATTCTCTTAGGTAAAATAGCATAAAACAAGATAGCCCCTGACTCTACATTACGGAGAATGGAGATTATCCTATCTCCAATTCTTGCCTTTCGCACAATGTTGCTTCCAAGAACCTCCTTACGACTGTTCATACTTTTTTTTGATTCATTGATTATCGTGTGTTCACCGGTTTTAGAAATCCGGTATGGACAGGTGAGATTCGTAGGACGACCTAGCTGTATGTTCAAAACATCAAGGCGACCATTCTGATACATCAAATGAGGTACACAATCCATTGGGATTTTCTATTGAAAGTCATAGTAATAACTTCGTAGTTAGCAATGTAGTTCAGTTTTAGAAGTATGCAAAAGATGCACGGATGTCATAATAGTAAAAAATCTTACCAGGGCATCTCCATGGAAGTTATCATGGTTCAACACATGCACTAGTGGCACGTATTGACCATAATGTGGAGGAGTTCGATAATAGGCATTGTAATTCTCAAATTCAGTACAATATGCGACCAGATGATTTTTCTCCTGATAACTTAACTCAGAGCCATCTGATACGTCTCCAACGTATCTACTTTTCCAAACACTTTTGCCCTTGTTTTGGACCCTAACTTGCATGATTTGAATGAAACTAACCCGAACTGACGCTATTTTCAGTAGAACTGCCATGGTGTTGTTTATTATGCAGAAAACAAAAGTTCTCAGAATGACCTGAAAATCCATGGAGATAACTTTTGGAAAATATAAAAAATACTGGCGAAAGAATCAAGGCAAGGGGGCCCACACCCTGTCCACGAGGGTGGGGGGCGTGCACCCTCCCCCTGGGCGCGCCCCCTGTCTCGTGGGCCCCCTGGAGCTCCACCGACCTCAACTCCAACTCTATATATTTCGTTTCACAAAGAGAAAAATCAGAGAGAAAGTTTCATCGCGTTTTACAATACGGATCCGCCGCCAAGCCCTAATCTCTCTTGGGAGGGCTGATCTGGAGTCCGTTCGGGGCTCCGGAGAGGGGGATTCGTCGCCGTCATCATCATTAACCATCCTCCATCACCAATTTCATGATGCTAATCGCCATGCGTGAGTAATTCCATCGTAGGCTTGCTGGATGGTGATGGGTTGGATGAGATTTACAATGTGATCAAGTTAGTTTTGTTAGGGTTTGATCCCTAGTATCCACTATGTTCTGAGATTGATGTTGCTATGACTTTGCTATGCTTAATGCTTGTCAGTAGGGCCCGAGTGCCATGATTTCATATCTGAACCTATTATGTTTTCATGAATATATGTGAGTTCTTGATCCTATCTTGCAACTCTATAGTCACCTATTATGTGTTATGACCCGACAACCCCGAAGTGACAATAATCGGGATACTTCTCGGTGATGACCGTAGTTTGAGGAGTTCATGTATTCACTAAGTGCTATTGCTTTGGTCCTGTACTCTATTAAAAGGAGGCCTTAATGTCCCTTATTTTCCATTAGGACCCCGCTGCCACGGGAGGGTAGGACAAAAGATGTCATGCAAGTTCTTTTCCATAAGCACGTATGACTATATTCGGAATACATGCCTACATTACATTGATGAACTAGAGCTAGTTCTGTGTCACCCTATGTTATAACTATTACATGATGAATTGCATCCGACATAATTATCCATCACTGATCCAATGCCTACGAGCTTTTCACATATTGTGCTTCTCTTATTTACTTTTCCGTTGCTACTATTACAATTGCTACAAAACTGCTATCGTCACTTTTATCATTGTTACCATTAGTATCATACTACTTTGCTACTAAATACTTTGCTACAGATACTAAGTTATCCAGGTGTGGTTGAATTGACAACTCAACTGCTAATACTTGAGAATATTCTTTGGCTCCCCTTGTGTCGAATCAATAAATTTGGATTGAATACTCTACCCTCGAAAACTGTTGCGATCCCCTATACTTGTGGGTTATCAAGACTATTTTCTGGCACCGTTGCCGGGGAGCATAGCTCTATTCTTTGAGTCACTTGGAATTTATATCTGCTGATCACTATGAGGAACTTGAAAGACGAAAGAACTAAGATTTTTCCCTCAACTACGAGGGGAGGTAAGGAACTGCCATCTAGCTCTGCACTAGATTCTCCTTCTGTTTTGAGTAAACTTGCGACACCTAAACCTGTTACTGGTATGAATTCTGATATGTCGCATGTTATTGATGATGCCACTTCTGCTATGCATGATACTTATGATGAAACTACTTCTATGCTTGATACTACTGTGACATTAGGTGAATATCTTGATGAACAACTTGCTAGGGTTAGAGAGAATGAAGTTATTGAAGATGAAATTATTGATGATAGTGATGATGAAGGTTCTCCCCCTAAGTATGAATTGCATGTTGTTCTTGAGGGTTATGTTATGGATGAAGAAACTGCTAGAGATCTTTTTGCTTGCAATGATAGATCTGATCTTAAGAAGTTACTAGCTAAACTTAAACAGAAAACTCTGAATGCTAGAATGAAATATCACCCTGCTTTTGCTACTTCGACTATCTTTGTTACTGATAAGGATTATGAATTCTCTGTTGATCCTGAGATAATTACTTTGGTTGAATCTGATCCTTTTTATGGCTATGAATCTGAAACTGTTGTGGCACATCTTACCAAGTTAAATGATATAGCCACCCTATTTACTAATGATGAGAAGTCTCGCTATTATTATATCCTTAAGATATTTCCATTCTCATTAAAGGGTGATGCTAAAACTTGGTTTAATTCTCTTGATCCTGGTTGTGTGCGTAGTCCCCAGGATATGATTTATTACTTCTCTGCTAAATATTTCCCTGCTAATAAGAAACAAGCTGCCTTGCAGGAAATATATAATTTTGTGCAAATCGAAGAAGTGAGTATCCCACAAGCTTGGGGGAGGCTTCTCCGATTACTTAATGCTTTGCCTGATCATCCTCTTAAGAAAAATGAAATACTTGATATCTTTTATAATGGACTAACCGATGCTTCCAAGGACCACTTGGATAATTGTGCTGGTTGTGTTTTCAGGGAAAGAACAGTCGACCAAGCTGAATTGTTATTGAATAATATGTTGACTAATGAAAATAATTGGACTCTTCCTGAGCCAATTCTTGAGCCAATTGAGCCAACTCCTGAGCCTATTCCTAAACCAACTCCGAAGAAGAGGGGAGTTCTATTTCTCAGTCCTGAAGATATGCAAGAGGCAAAGAAATCAATGAAAGAAAAAGGTATTAAAGCTGAAGATGTTAAGAATTTACCTCCTATTGAAGAAATACATGGTCTTAATATACCACCTGTTGAAGAAACACATTGTCTTGATAACTCGACACATGTAGTAAAGGTAAATTCTCTCCATAGATATGATAAGGTTGATATCCCGTCTACTAAATTTCCTAGCCAATGTTTAGATGAATTTGATGATTTTATGGCTAGACAAGAAAGTTTTAATGCTTATGTTGGTAGAGAGTTAAAGAGTAATGCTTTCATGAGAGGACGTTTGAGTGATTACATGGCTAGAGTTAAAGGTGAACTTAAACTCATTAGCAAATATGCTTCTATGGTTACCACTGAAGCAGAACAAGTACGTACTTAAAGCTCAAAGTGATTTGCTCGAGGAATTAAATAATAAACATGACTTTGCCGTTAGAGTGGCTACTAGAACTGGTAGAATGACTCAAGAACCTTTGTATCCTGAAGGCCACCCTAAGAGAATCAAGCAGGATTCTCAAAGAAATAATTTAGATGCACCTAGTCCTTCTAAAAAGAAAAAAAATGATAGGACTTTGCATGCTTCTAGTGAACCTGTTGTAGACACACATGAGAATCCCAATGATATTTCTGTTTCTGATGCTGAAACACAATCAGGTGATGAACATGAACCTAATGATAATGTTTATGTTGATGCTCAACCTAACAATAATAATGATGTAGAGATTGAACCTGTTGTTGATCTTGATAACCCACAATCAAAGAATCAACGTTATGAGAAAAGAGACTTTGTTGCTAGGAAGCACGGTAAAGAAAGAGAACCATGGGTTTAGAAACCCATGCCTTTTCCTCCTAAACCATCCAAGACAAAGGATGATGAGGATTTTGAGTGCTTTGCTGAAATGATTAGACCTATCTTCTTACGTATACGCTTACTGATATGCTTAAAGTAAATACCTATGCTAATTATACTAAGGATATCATTACAAATAAAAGAAAGATACCGGAAGATGAAATCTCCACCATGCTTGCTAATTATACTTTTAAGGGTGGAATACCAAAGAAACTTGGAGATCCAGGAGTACCAACTATACCATGCTCCATTAAAAGTAACTATATTAAAACTGCTTTATGTGATCTTGGAGCCGGTGTTAGTGTTATGCCTCTCTCTTTATATCGTAGACTTGAATTGAATAAGTTGACACCTATTGAAATATCTTTGCAAATGGCTAATAAATTAACTGCTATACCTATCGGTATTTGTGAGGATGTGCCTGTTGTGGTTGCAAATCTCACTATCTTAACGGACTTTGTTATTCTTGATATTCCCGAGGACGATAGTATGTCGATTATCCTTGGTAGACCCTTTTTGAATACTGCAGGGGCTGTTATTGATTGCAAGAAAGGCAATGCCACTTTTCATGTTAATGGTAATGAGCATACGGTACACTTTCCGAGGAAACAACCTCAAGTTCATAGTATCAATTCTATTGGAAAAATTCCAACTATCATTATTGGAGGTTTTGAATTTCCTCTCCCTACTGTCAAGAAAAAATATGATATTCTTATTATTGGGGATGTTCATATCCCCGTTGAGGTAACCTAGTGTTATTCGAAATTTCTCCGGTTCCATGTTATTCGGAATGAGTTTGTTAACAAGACTTGATCAACCTTGTTAGTGGATTCCTTTTGATGATCATGAGATGGATGAAACTAGAAGGCACAACCTTCTGTACTCTCTTTTTACTTTCTGTTATTTAGAATAAATAAAGCAAAAATAGTATTATCAGTCTATTTTCTGAATTATCAATGCAATAAAAATATCCCAAAAATAAAAAGTTCTCCAAATGCCCTGCAATTTTAGTATGATTTTTATGGAATATTTGAGGATTTTAGGCACTGAGAACACAGCAGGGGGCAAGCACGTGGCCACGAGGGTCCAGGGTGCGCCCACTCCCCCTGGGCGCGCCCCCTGCCTCGTGGGCCCATGATGGCCCCCCTCCACTTATTCCTGCACCCACACACTCCATCTTCCTCCCAAAAAAATCCCCATCCAGCTCAAGCACGAGTCCTAGCTCATTTTGCTGCGATTTTCAATCCCCTTGCCCAAAGCTCCATTCGCAGAACTACTTTGGGAGATTGTTGCTTGGTATGTGACTCCTCCATTGGTCCAATTACTTATTGTTCTAGTGCTTTATTCATTGCAAATTTTTGCTGCATAGGTTACCCTGTTCTTGAGCTTGCATGTCAAATTTATGAGGTCCCAAGTAATTCTAATGCATGATATAGGCTCTAGGCACTTGTGGGAGTAGTTTCTATAAATCTTGTTTAGTTTGATTCACTTTTATTTTGAAGTTACTAAAAATTTCAGAAATTTTCAGAAAATGATGAGGAGATTATTGAGGGGCTCTTCTAGTCAAAGCTCTAAGGATAAACAGCCTAAGGAGAAAGAAAAGGCCATGTATAATCTTCCTCGCGTAGCGGAAGTACGGCCTTGTGAGTGGCCATGTGATAATTTCTTGAGAGCAGTCGGGATTTATGAAGACTTTTATTCTTTGGCTGAAAATGCGGGCCTCACCGACTTCCTCCACGACCGGATCGAATAGTATCTCTTACTTACCAATAGTTTCGTGCAAAACTTTTACTATTATCCTAAGAATTCACCTACTTCAGTAGCCTTTCATTTATATGATGAGGCGAAGGAAATGTCATTATGTAATTTTTGCGCGGCTTGTAGAATACCCTTTGAGGGCAGCTTAGATGAACCACATCGTAAAGATGTGGAAGGTTCTATTGACACTATTACTGTAGGGGAATTGGGGAAGGGTTTCGATGCGAGAATCACTAGCATACATTTTCCTGTTTTACGCTACTTTTCCATATTTACTAGTCGATGCTTAGTTGGTCGTGGAAATAGTGGAAACTTCAGTGTTCCTGATATTATTATCCTGCTCCATGCCTTATTCGGTGATAACACTTTTAGTATGGGTGCCGTTATTGCTAAACGGTTAAGCCTAAACCATACGAAGGGCCCCATCTTTCGAGGTATCTATGCTGCACGCCTTGCTAAACATTTTGAGATACCTATTAGGCATTATGAGAAAGAGGAGACACTACTGCCCCCTACCTTTTTAGATTACAGGAGCATGGTAGCGCATGGATTTATTATTGACAATGATGATAAGATGCTTCTGTATAACCTGAGATTTAATAAGAAACACACTGAAATTATTACCTTGCCTGCGCCTTCTTTGTTTCATTTAACTGCAGGACATTACCTCATTTTGCCGAAGGCCGTGTACGCACACCGAGGTCAGACATCGGCTCCAGAGCCTGAGCCAGAACCACCACTGGACCCCTATCGTCCATCCTGTTATCAGTGGGATCCGGAGGAGATCGCTAGTCAGTGGTATCCAGATGACACTCCTCAGTACACCGGGGAGAGTAGCAGCGATCCTTGGCATTAGACCACCTTAGGCCAAAAGCCTAATCTTGGGGGAGTACGTATTTCACACCGACTATACATTCATGTTCACACACTATTCTAGTTGTCGGTGCTCATACTCTTTCATTGTATTATCCATGCTAGTTTAATTTATTTATTTTTCTAGCTTTCTTCTTGTGTGTTTGATAAACTTTAAGAAAAACTAAAAAAATTAGTTAGTTTACTTTCCATGCTTGTAGTAGTAATTAAATGAAAACCCAAAAAGATTTCTCATTCTTCTTTTGCTTGTTGGGAGCTTTCCCGTGTAAATAGTTTTATTTCTTTTCTTTCCTTTGGGCGTCAAGAGGAGAAGACCATAATGAAAATGTTTAGTGGCTCTCATATGCATGATTGTTGATTTAACTTAGAGCCCATATTACCTTGTCTTCTCCCTCGAATTGAATGCTAGCAGATTCCAGCTTAGTCCAATGCACGTGCACTATTATTATTTTACACACCGTTCGGTCATGCAAGTGAAAGGCAATAATGACGATATATGATTGATTGATTGAGATGAGAGAAGCTGGTATGAACTCGACCTCTCTTGTTTTTGTAAATATGATGAGTTCATCATTCCTGATTCAGCCTATTATGAATAAACATGTTTGCAATGACAATTAGAGATTATAGTTGCTTGTGCCATGCTTAATTAGCTAGGAGTTTATAATGGTTTACCTTGCGTGCCAACATGCTATTAAAATGGTTGTGATGTGGTATGATAGGGTGGTATCCTCCTTTGAATGAATTGAGTGACTCGACTTGGCACATGTTCACGCATGTAGTTGAAACAAATCAACATAGCCTTCACGATATTTATGTTCATGGTGTATTATATCCTACTCATGCTTGCACCTGGTGTTGATTAATTTTAATGCATGTTCATGACTGTTGTCGCTCTCTTAGTTGGTCGCTTCCCAGTCTCTTGCTAGCCTTCACCTGTACTAAGCGGGAATACTGCTTGTGCATCCAAACTCCATAAACCCCAAAGTTATTCCATATGAGTCCACCATACCTTCCTATATGCGGTATTTACCTGCCGTTCCAAGTAAATTTGTATGTGCCAAACTCCAAACCTTCAAATGAAATTCTGTTTTGTATGCTTGAGCATCTCATGTTTCAACTAGGGTTGTCTGTATCTTACATGCTAGGTGGGTTATTCTCAAGAGGAGTGGACTCCGCTCCTCATTCACGAGAAAATGGCTGCTAACCGGGATGCCCGGTCCCATGATCAAAAAGATCAAAGCAAATTGAAATAATTAAACAAAACTCCCCCAGGGTTGTTGCTAGTTGGAGGCACTCGTTGTTTCGAGCAAGCCACGGATTGATGCTTGTTGGTGGTGGGGGAGTATAAACTTTTACCATTCTGTTTGGGAACCGCCTATAATGTATGTAGCATGGAAGATATTGACATCTCATAGTTGTGGCATTGACATTGAAAGTATGCCGCTCAAAATGTTATTCATCTATATTTTAAAATCGAGCTCTGGCACCTCTACAAATCCATGCTTCCCTCTGTGAAGGGCCTATCTATTTACTTTTTGTTGAGTCACCTTCTTATTAAAAAGCACCCGCTGGAGAGCACTCTGTCATTTGCATGCATTACTATTAGTTTATATTGGGTATGACTTGACTGGATCTCTTTTACCATGAATTACAATGTTTAGTCAGTCCTTGATCTTTAAAGGTGCTCTGCATTTATGTTTTGCGGTCTCAGAAAGGGCTAGCGAGATACCATCTTGTTATGTCATATTATGATTGTTTTGAGAAAGTGTTTTCATCTGAGTTTTATTATTATTGCTCGCTAGGTGATTAAGCCATTGATATGAGTAAATATGAGACCTAAATGTTATTGTGAATATGGTTAGTTCATAATCTTTGCTGAAAACTTGAATGCTGGCTTTACATATTTACAACAACAAGAGCAAACAGAGTTTGTAAAAGTTTTTCTTTATCACTTTCAGTTTATCAACTGAATTTCTTGAGGACAAGCAAAGGTTTAAGCTTGGGGGAGTTGATACGTCTCCAACGTATCTACTTTTCCAAACACTTTTGCCCTTGTTTTGGACTCTAACTTGCATCATTTGAATGAAACTAACCCGGACTGACGCTATTTTCAGCAAAACTGCCATGGTGTTGTTTATTGTGCAGAAAACAGAAGTTCTCGGAATGACCTGAAAATCCACGGAGATAACTTTTGGAAAATATAAAAAATACTGGCGAAAGAATCAAGGCCAGGGGGCCCACACCCTGTCCACGAGAGTTGGGGGCGCGCCCCTCCCCCTGGGCGCGCCCCCCTGTCTTGTGGGCTCCCTGGAACTCCACCGACCTCAACTCCAACCCTATATATTCCGTTTCACGGAGAAAAAAAATCAGAGAGAAAGTTTCATCGTGTTTTACGATACGGAGCCTCCGCCAAGCCCTAATCTCTCTCGGGAGGGCTGATGTGGAGTCCGTTCGGGGCTCCGGAGAGGGGGATTCATCGCCGTCGTCTTCATCAACCATCCTCCATCACCAATTTCATGATGCTCACCGCCGTGCGTGAGTAATTCCATTGTAGGCTTGCTAGACGGTGATGGGTTGGATGAGATGTACCATGTAATCAAGTTAGTTTTGTTAGGGTTTGATCCCCTAGTATCCACTATGTTCTGAGATTGATGTTGCTATGACTTTGCTATGCTTAATGCTTGTCACTAGGGCCCGAGTGCCATGATTTCAGATCTGAACCTATTATGTTTTCATGAATATATGTGAGTTCTTGATCCTATCTTGCAACTCTATAGTCACCTATTATGTGTTATTACCCGACAACCCCGAAGTGACAATAATCACGATACTTCTCGGTGATGACCGTAGTTTGAGGAGTTCATGTATTCACTAAGTGCTAATGCTTTGGTCCGATAATCTATTAAAAGGATGCCTTAATATCCCTTAGTTTCCATTAGGACCCCGCTGCCACGGGAGGGTAGGACAAAAGATGACATGCAAGTTCTTTTCCATAAGCACGTATGACTATATTCGGAATACATGCCTACATTACATTGATGAACTGGAGCTAGTTCTGTGTCACCTTATGTTATAACTATTACATGATGAATTGCATCCGACATAATTATCCATCACTGATCCAATGCCTATGAGCTTTTCACATGTTGTGCTTCGCTTATTTACTTTTTCGTTGCTACTGTTACAATTACTACAAAACTGCTATCGTCACTTTTATCACTATTACCATTACTATCATACTACTTTGCTACTAAATACTTTGCTGCAGATACTAAGTTATCCAGGTGTGGTTGAATTGAGAACTAAAGTGCTAATACTTGAGAATATTCTTTGGCTCCCCTTGTGTCGAATCAATAAATTTGGGTTGAATACTCTACCCTCGAAAACTGTTGTGATCCCCTATACTTGTGGGTTATCACCATCAGTGTAGTAGGTTATGTCTACCATCTTCCGCACATTCTTTGAAGAATGAAAATAAGCTATCAATGGAAATAAGCTGTCAACTACTTTGAAATAAACAATACAAATTACTTAATAACTATGATTGAGAAACTCACATAGCGGTAGAATTGGAAGTGTATCAACAAGGACACAAATGTCCAAATTGTCTTGGTTGATGCAAGGATCACCAAGATCCATGGTGAAAAACATACCCTCTTGAAAATCATACATCTTGCAAAGTGCTTCCCAACCTGGGCAACCAAAATGGGATACGCTCTCAGAATTGTATAGATTTACCTCAAAATCCATACCATGATGGGTCCTTAGGTTAATTTTTTTGTTTCATTCCTCTCATCATCTTCAAAACCCATCCTCTCCAAGACATGGCATCTTGCATGGCATGGGATAAGCTAGTCGAATTGTAAAAGGCGAAAATTACATGTTGAAGTAGTAGAAGTCAAACTTAATTATGAAAAAAATACTTTGCATCGTAGCTTACCGTATCACGATCAAAGGCCTTCTCAAGCTTAATGCTGAAGCGCCGACCTTCGTCCAGGTGAGTCCTGTCGCAGAAACCCCGGTTGTCGCCGCACCAGGAGCACTCTCCAGGACCTTCTTCGTTCGACGACATTTCCTATGTTCATAATTCAAAGATTAAACTTGTACAATTAAATATATGTACTACAAAAACTAAATTAGATCATTATTATTCATCACGGGTTGGCTATCGGCCCGTCGAGTCTTTTCTTGAAAACTCTCAGCTCACGTGGTGTATATATTCGACCGTCGGTGATGGTAGCTCCTCCTTTCGTTCCCAAGTGCATTACACCAAATTCTAGCACACGGGAACGAAGGAGAAGCTACCCCCATGACAACAGTCGGGATTCTTCGTCCTCTCATATATGGTGGAGATTCTCCCTCACTGATTCCTCTCTGACATTTGTGACCGTCGATGATGGTCATTACTCCTCCTTCCCCTAGTGCATAGCAACGGTCTAGCACAAGGAGAAGAAGGAGAAACAACCCCCACGACAACAGTCGGGATTCTTCGGCCTCGACAGACTTAAAGTTAACCCGAAATATCATTTAATTATCTTTCTAGAAAATCTAGGCCACTCGATATTTCCTACATATTCTAGCACAAGTCATGCCAAAATTCATGGAAAATTCTGGCATGACCTTTGCTAAAAAAAGGACATATCGAGTGCTAAAATTTGCCGGAACGGAAATTAATCAACAGTCCGGCAAAACATAGGCCAGTCAAAGGTGTAACCTGCAAACATGACCGGCCACTTGGGCAACCACATATCCGATTTGAGCAACACAAGATATACATGTTTTTATCTACATCATATCTTATAGGACTCATATTGACATGGAGATTTGGCTGGTCTCACCTCGAGGTCGGAGGGGGTCGGTGACGGGGACGACGGCGGGGATGATGGAGGGGCTCCTAGATTTTAGCAAAAACAAAACCCTATAAGTTATCACTAATACATCACGAATAGTATCATAAATATAACATCACTAATACAACTAAAACCCTAGCGAACGACGGGTATCGACGACGAGGATGTGGGATAGGCATCGTCGATGTCGATGCGGGAATAATTGCTTAAACTAAAAAAATAACAACAAATGTGACATGTTCAAGTAGTTCTATTAATTCAACTAGCTCTTACTAAAAATAAACTTACTATAAATAAAACTAAACTAGTTCTTTCTAAAAATAAACTAGTTCAACTAGTTATATTAATTTTCTTACTAAAAATACATTAGTTCTATTAATTCAACTAGTTCTTACTAAAAATAAACTAGTTCAACTAGTTTTATTAATTTACTTACCAGTTATTTTAAACACTTACTAAAAACAGTACAAAAAACTACATTATACAATAGTAAAAAACTATAGTAAAAAACAGAAAAAAAAGAAGGAGGGAGGAGGGGAAGGGAGGAGGAAGGAGAGAGGAGGAGGGGGA